>NC_133618.1:160433606-160733606 GCF_048593235.1 Sminthopsis crassicaudata
ATTTCATTTAGATACCCCTTATCTAGTTCTCATCACTTCTGGCTATTGTTTTCCTGTTTTTCTTTTGGTACTGTCATTGATTCTATTCAGCATTTCCTCTCAGATTTTTAAGAATAAAAAGGAGAAAATGATCAATAAAGCATGGGAAGAGGTTTATGAGGTGGGGAAGGCTGGCCTGTCCCATTCATGTAGGCAGTGGTGGGCTGGTAAATGTAAAATAATTGGCTCTCAAGGGAGGTGAAGGAGAAGGAAGTATACACAATACACTTTTAAGTTTAATCTGCATTATTAAAACTGTTTCCATCCCTTAAGACTATACAATCAATCAAGGCCTGATTTGTAGTTTTCTGATTTCTGAGACAAGCACTCATGCTAAAAACTTAATGATCAGCTTTCATGAACCCATTCAAGCTGGCCCCAATCCACCTCCATAAATATGCCATAACTCTTCATTATGAACACGACCAAGCCATTTGGACTTTTGGCATTCTGGTATCCACAACTCAGTCAGAAATATTTATCTTTATCAACATGGCTAATATGTAAATGTGTTTTACATGACTTTACATGTATAATCAATATCCTATTGCTTATCTTCTCAACAGGAGTGAGAGTGAGGGAAAGAATTTGGAACTCAAATATTTAAAAAACTTTCCATGTGAAATGGAGGAATACCTACAAAAATACAGGTTGCCCATATTAACAGAGGAAGAAGTAAATTGCTTAACAGTCCTATTTTATAAAAAGAAATAGAACAAGCTATTAATCAACTCCCTAAGAAAAAATCCCTAGGACCAGATGGATTTACATATGAATTCTATCAAATATTTAAAGGTCAATTAACTCCAATATTATATAAACTATTTGAAAAAATAGGGAATGTGAAGGTCTCCTACCAAATCCCTTTTATGACACAGACATGGTACTGATACTTAAACCACGTAGGACAAAAACAGAGAAAGAAAATTATAGACCAATCTCTCTAATGAATATTGATGTAAAAAATCTTAAATAAAATATTAATAAAGAGATTACAGAAAAATATCCCCCGGATAACACACCATGACCAAGTAGGATTTATGCCAGGAATGCAGGGCTGGTTCAATATTAGGAAAACTACTAGCATACTTGACTATATCAATAACCAAATTAACAAAAACATATGATTATCTCAATAGATGCAGAAAAAGCCTTTGATAAAATCCAACACCCATTCCTATTAAAAACACTAGAGAGTATAGGAATAAATGGACTTTTCCTTAAAATAGTAGCATCTATTTAAAATCATCAGTAAGCATCATATGTAATGGGGATAAACTAGAACAATTCCCAGTAAGACCAGGAGTGAAACAAGGTTGCCCACTATAATCTTTACTATTCAATATTGTATTAGAAATGCTAGTTTTGTCAATAAGAGATGAAAAAGATATTAAAAGAATGAGAGTGGGTAATGAGGAAACCAAACTATCACTCTTTGCAGATGATATGATGGTATACTTAAAGAACCCCAGAGAATCAACTAAAGTTATTAGAAATAATCCACAACTTTAGCAAAGTTGCAGGATACAAAATAAATCCACATAAATCAACATTTTCACATATCACTAACAAAATCCAACAGCAAGAGATACAAAGAGAAATTCCATTTAAAATAACTGTCAATAGTATAAAATATTTAGGAATTTATCTGTGAAGGGAAAGTCAGAAACTATATGAGCAAAACTACAAAACACTTTCCACACAAAGTCAAATCTAAACAATTGGAAAAATATCAAGTGCTCTTGGATAGGTTAAGTAAATATAATAAAGATGAAAATACTACCTAAATTAATCTATTTATTTAGTGCTATATCAATCAAACTCCCAAGAAACTATTTTACTGACCTAGAAAAAATAACAAAATTTATCTGAAAGAAAAAAAGATCAAGAATTTCATGGGAACTAATGGGAAAAAAAAATCAAATGAAGGTGTCCTAGCTGTACCAAATCTAATACTATATTATAAAGCAGCAATCATCAAAACCATTTGATACTGGCTAAGAAAAAGCATAGTTGATCAGTGGAATAGTTTAGGTTCACAGAACAAAATAGTCAATGACTATAGTAATCTAATGTTTGATAAATCCAAAGACCACAGCTTTTGGGATAAGAATTCACTATTTGACAAAAGCTGCTGGGAAAATTGGAAACTAGTATGACAGAAAGTAGGCATTGACCTACACTTAATATCATATACCAAGATAAGGTTGAAATGGGTTCTAGACATAAAGAATGATCTTACAAATAAGTTAGAAGAATAGGATAGTTAACCTCTCAGACCTGTGGAGGAGGAAGGAATTTGTGACCAAAGAAGAATTAGAGATCATTATTGATCACAAAATAGATAATTTTGATTATACTAAGTTAAAAAAGGTTTTCTACAAACAACACTAATGAAGACAAGATTATAAGGGAAGAAATAAACTGGGAAAACATTTTTACATTCAAAGGTTCTGATAAAGGCCTCATTTCCAAAATATTGACACAATTTTATAAGAAATCAACCCATTCTCCAATTGACAAATGGTCAAAGGATATGAACAGACAATTTTCAGATGAAGAAATTGAAAGTATTTGTAGTCATATGAAAAGGTGTTCCAAATCACTATTGATCAGAGAAATGCAAATTAAGACAACTCTGAGATATCACTACACAACTCTCAGATTGGCTAAGATGACAAGAAAAGATAATGACAAATTTTGGAGGGGATGTGGGAAAACTGGGACACTGATACATTGTTGGTGAAACTGTGAGTAAATCCAACCATTCTGGAGAGCAATTTGGAATTATGCTAAAAAATCTGTCAAACTGTACATACCCTTTGACCCAGCAGTGTTACTGCTGGGGTTATATCCCAAAGAGATCTTAAAGGAAGTAAAAGGACCCACATGTGCAAAAATGTTTGTGGCGGCCCTCTTTGTAGTGCCAAGAAACTGGAAATTGAGTGGATACCCATCAATTAGAGAATGGCTGAATAAATTATGATATATGAATGTTATGGAATATTATTATTCTGTAAGAAATGACCAGCAGGATGATTTCAGAGAGGCCTGGAGAGATTTAGATGAACTGATACTAAATGAAATGAGTAGAACCAGGAGACCATTGTACACAGCAATAAGAGGCTATATAATGATCAATTCTGATGGATGTGGCCCTCTTCAACAAAGAGATGATTCAAACCAGTTCCAATTGTTCAGTAATGAAGAGAGCCATCTAAACCCGAGAGAAGACTATGGGAATTGAGTGTGGACCACAACATAGCATTTTCACTCTTTCTGTTATTGTTTGCTTACATTTTTGTTTTCCTTCTCAAGTTTTTTTTTTCTTTCTAGATCCAATTTTTCTTGTGCAGCAAGATAATTGTATAAATATGTATACATATATTGGATTTAACATATATTTTAACATATTTAACATGTACTGGACTACCTGCCATCTAGGAGAGGGGGTGGGGAGAAGGAAGGGAAAATTTGGATCAGAAGGTTTTGCAAGGGTCAATGTTGAAAAATTACACATGCATATGTTTTATAAGTAAAAAACAATGATAAATAAATAAATAAATGAAACTTTCCATGTATAAGGGAAATATTTAATAATTTTTTTTTAATTTTCCTGTATTCTTCATGAAGTATCCAATATCCAGAAATAGAAATTTTGCCCTCAGTTAAAGTTCCAGTAATTTTCAACTGCCTTCTCCCATTTGGCAAAGATCTAGAATTCTCAAATTGCAAATTAGAATAAAAGCAAAAAACAAAAACAAAACAATGAATTTAAATTTGAGTGTTTTAATGGTGACTCTAGTAATACTTTTAAGCTGGTAGAAAATTCAACTGTGAGCCTCCTTTGGAAAAAAGTAGTTCAGAGGGCCCGTTCTGGGCCTTGGGTCAGAAGAGGAAAGGAAGAAAAGTATAAGTATCCCCCAATTAAGAACTGGGCTGTCCCTTGAATTTGAAAATTCCCTGAGAGAAAAGACTTAGATCATTGTGAGGAGTTTTCATTAATTAAAGATGACTGAACAAAGTAATCTGGAATTCCTTTCTAGTGCCTTTTTTTTTTTTTTTTTTTTTTTTTTTAGGACACTTTTTGCTCTTGTCCTAATAATTTGCTGGCACTGAGCTGGAAAATCTCTAAAGAAAAAGCTTTTTAGGAGAATTCTGAAAAACTTATAAATTTCGTCAGAGTTGGAAGAACTACAAAAATTCAGGCAATTTCCCTTACAGTTCTAGCCAAAACCCCGAGCCTCCAAAGAGCTGGTAAAAATGAAACACAGAAAAAGATTTGAGGGCAAATATGGAGGGGGAATAAAAGGAAAGAAAAGTAAGAATTTTCTAAACACTGAGTTTTTTCTACAAATGTAAAAAGCAGTAGAAGACCAAGAAAACTATGGCAAACAGAGAATATGTTTCTTTTGACTTAATGACCTACATGCAGTATTTGAGGTAAAAATAAATTGGCCTGGACTAATGGGACAATAACTTCACTGGCCTGGTTTACTTTGGCAGCCAGAGTTACAGGTTGGCTGTATTTCTGGTAGGTTAGAAGTGTTTATTCCTTCAACCAAATGGCTTTGTGGACAAAAGGAGTGCTTTTCTTGATAACGAGGTTTGCAAAGCAATTTACACACAGCATCTCATTTGAGCCTCATAAACATCCTTAAAACTCAATATTACAGATCTCATTATAATTTCATAGATAAAGGAAACTGAGGCTATGAATACGCTGAAACCGTAGCTGAATCCCATTGTGTTTTTCTTCCTATCATTTATTAACATGGCATTTCAGGTGGGGCAGCTAGGTGGCACAGTGGCTAGAGCACCAGCTTTGATTTCAGGAAGACTCGAGTTCAAATTTGGTCTCAGACACTTAACACTTCCTAGCTGTGTGACCCTGGGCAAGTCACTTAACCTCAGCCTGGGGGGGGGGGGGGGGGGGAAGAAACCATGGTATTTCAGGAAACTGACATTATAATAATGGAAACTGGTAAATTTGTGATATCAGAAGTTCAGCCCATCAGTTTCCTTCCCAGTGCATTACATCCAAATAAAACAGTGCAAACTCTTGACTAAAGCACAGTGATAGAAACAAAAGCTCTAGAATGTATGTTTCAGGAACCACAACAAATCCAGACTCATAGATTACACAGCTTTTCCTATTACTTTGGTTTCATTATTCTTGCCTGCTGTATATTACGTACCAACAGAATGTCAATTTTTCTGTGAACAAGTTTAACTATTTTAATAAAAAATGTGCTTCAAATATTACGTGAAATTTCATATGAAATTTCTATAAAACTCCACATAATAATAATTCACATATTCATGTCCAAAAGTCTTAGTGCAGTCATCAGTTTTAGTAACTTAAAACCATGTTAAGGATTTGGAGACCCCCTATAAATAGTACTTTAAGCTGTGTCCTTATCACAACTCTCCCTCCTTCCCTCCCATTATTTTCATGTTTAATTACAGTTATCATGTAATCTTAAAAATAAAGTTGAAATAACTCTAAAAAACAATAAAAGTTAACTGGGTTTCCTGGGGATGTTTATGGAGCTCCACCTTCCCCCTCCCCCCAAAAAAAAGGATTTATCTAAAGAAATGTACTAGTCTTAAAACAAAAAACTGAATGTCTCCATCTAGTGGCATTATCTTTAAATAGCAGGCACATGATCCCTGGGATTAGTTTTTGGAGTCAATGTTTATATTTAATTAAATTATTTTACTAGACATATAGAGATGGCAAAGGTCTTATTTTTCGTTATAATTCGCCAAAGCTTTAAGTTCTATTATTGTTATCTAATTGTTCTTTTTTTCTGATAAGCTTCAGACAGGAGATGCTTGTAAATGTTGGCTAACTGGCTCTCTAAAAATACACAATGCACATGACTGTTTTTCCATTACCTACTTAAGTCTAAACAAAAGAAGCCCTAATTTGTAATACTAGTGATTTCTGAGGTATAAATACTCATGCTGAAAATTTAACAATTGACTCCCAAGCTAACTACAGAATAAAGCAATCTGGGACCAGTCACAGTTATATAGAGTATTCCACAGGTAAAGATAAGTTACTGGTCTTGTAGTTGAATGAAAATATGAGGATTTAAGCTCATCCCCTATATAGTTTACTGAAAGCATCCTTGGCACGCATCTAAAAGCATATAGGATTACAGGAAGGATAGGCACTTCATCCTGTTCCCACATGATTTTAACATCCTCAGCTTTTTGTTCTGTGTTAATATGGAAGATTATAGGTACTGGGAATAACATCGTTACATCTTTATGAATCTATGATATATCCAGACAATTATGGGCAATATTCAAATAGAATTTGGATGAATTTTATGCAATTGTATAATGACTATTTTTATCATTATAATATTAGAGTGGCTTTCCTGACACCATCTTATTTGTGTTTTAGTTTTCAACCTCTTTTCATTCTTTTTACTTGTCCTTTTTCAGTGACTTCATCAGAACACTTCATGTTAAGATTTCTTTAGATGTCTCCTCCCTTTCTCAGTTGTATAATTAGGATTTCTCTTTTAGAGCTTTCTAGCACCTAGGAGTAGTATTCTCTCTACATTAGACATGTATTATCATCTGCTGCTAAATCCTACGTAACTAATAGGCCATTCCATTTCCAGGGCTTAACATAGTATTTTGTATAGTTTAAGTTCTTAAAAATGCTTATCCATTCATTCATATATAGGCTCACATACCTAGTATTTTTCATAATTCAAGACTTCAATAGATCCTTCAATATGGGTAGTCCCCATCTCTCCATTCTCTCTTATCCTATGCAATTCTTTTCCATGTCCTTCTATAAATCCTCCATAAAGGATGTTTTCAACGTACTAGAGATCTTCCTTATGAACTTTTAATATTCTATGGATATCATTATATTTGTTACTACCCATTTATTATATTGTACTCTCATTATAGGGCCAGCTCACTTTAGTGATTAATTTTAGAGCATTAGCTAAAAGGTATTATTGTTAATGCCCATGCCTTATACACTATATATTTTTCTGTTGCTCTTTGGATTCTTTGGAATTTTAACTGTTCTAAGATTGTGGCATTTATTATACATCAAGAGGATAATACTAAGAATTTCTCAAGTTTTGATATTTGTTCTATTAAAAAATAATGTTCATGCACTATTATATCCAATGGATTCCTAAAACAACACAATAACTTTCTCTCAAATTTCCTATCATTTCCATATCTTCAAAATTAATTCATTCTGATTTATACTTCATTTTATAAATTTCTGAAATCCACAATCTTTATAAGGGAAGGAAGAGGGCAGACTGTTCAGCTGCAGTCTAGTGAGTAAGAGTATAATCACAGCTTTGATATGAGTTTGCTTGTATGAGTCAGTAACCCTGTGCCTCAGTTTTCTCATCTTAAAAAATGACAATAGTAGGAAGAATGTTGTTCAAAGCAATGCCAATAAGTGGAACCTATCATAGAATTTTAGAGTTTAAAGAGACCTTACAAGAGATGGTATGGTATAGTGGGAATAGTACACAGGAGTGTACACACACACACACACACACACACACACACACACACTACACACACACACACACACACACACACACACACACACACACACACACATATAATAAACTTACAAATAAATAATAGTAAAGATATTTTTTGAAAGTTCATAGGCTCCAGGCCAACTATTCATTAATGAGATGATCATACTACCAAAATTTAGAATCAAAAAAAATCTGACCTTGGATACTTACTAGCCGTGTGACTCTGAGCAAGTCACTTAATCTTGTTTGCCTCAATTTCTTCATCTGTAAAATTAAGTGGAAAAGGAAATGGTCAACCACTCCAGTATTTTTGCCAAGAAAACCCCAAAGAGGATTACAAAGAGTCAGACATAACTAATTAAAAACACTGTTTTCTAAGGCAAGCTGTTCCTATCATTTTGATTGTTAGGAACTTTTTCCTTATATCATGCTCAAATTTATCTCTATAATTCACCCATTACTCCTAATTCTGCCCTCTAACACCCAGCAGAACTAGCTCTCCAAGATTTTCCATGTGACAAATTGTCATATACAAAAGAGTGCTAACATAATCTCCCCAAGTTTTTTCTTCTCCAGGCTAAACAAGTCTAGTTCCTTCAGCCATGTGAAATGATCCTAATCACCCCACTCTAAATTCTTTCTGGATTATTCATATCTTTTGAAAAATGTGGTGCTCAGAAATAAAAAAAGTTCTGACAGCAGTTTCTATAGCATTTTTCATTTCCCTGTTAAATTTTTTTTTTAATTTGGGTCTAAAGTTTCAATAACTTTGATTGAAAACCCACATTCCCCAAAATTGAGTTTTTCTGCCACTCTAATACCTTTTCTTTCTCTAAATTAAAAAAGGAAAGAAGACAGGCAGGAAGGCAGGAAGGAAGGAAGGAGGGAGGGAGAGAGGGAGAGGAAGAAAGGAAGGAAGGAAGGAAGGAAGGAAGGAAGGAAGGAAGGAAGGAAGGAAGGAAGGAAGGAAGGAAGGAAGGAAGGAAGGAAGGAAGGAAGGAAGGAAGGAAGGAAGGAAGGAAGGAAGGAAGGAAGGAAGGAAGGAAGGAAGGAAGGAAGGAAGGAAGGAAGGAAGGAAGGAAGGAAGGAAGGAAGGAGGCAGGGATAGAAAGGGAAAGAAGGAAGGAAGGAAGGAGGCAGGGATAGAAAGGGAAAGAAGGAAGGAAGGAAGGAGGCAGGGATAGAAAGGGAAAGAAGGAAGGAAGGAAGGAGACAGGGATATTAAGAGAAAGAAGGAAGGAAGGGAGAGAGGAAGAGAAAGTCTTTTTAAGATCATGATATCACAAATTACATTTGAGAGTGATAGAATTAGTGAGATGCTTATGTATCTTTTTGGAAAAGAATATGGAATTCATATTCTTCCTCTTTCTCTCCCCCACCCCCCCCCCCTCTCTCCTGGATGAGGCAAAAGGGATTAAGTGACTTGTCCAGGGTCACACAACCAGGAAGTCTTAAGTGTCTGAGGCCGTCTGGTACTCTATCCACTATGCCACCTAGTTGCCCCTAGAAATCTCTTGTTAGGGAAACATGGCTTCATCCATACTGTTTTTAGAGACAAATAGCTACAGGTCCCTGAATTATCATAATTATGTTCCACATAAATAAGATTAACTTCACTACACTGAAGAAAGCAAAGATTGATCCTAGTTGTTCAATAATTCAAGTCAAATTCCCTTATGTACAAAGCCTTATTTCTCAGGAATACAACCAAATTGTCTAGAATTACAATTTGTGTCTATTGTTCTCATTGATATTATACATATTTGTTTCTCCAGCCTTCGTGTGTGTATACACACACAAATATGCACACTATAAATATATATATATACTTATATATACAATATATATGCATGTGTATGTGTGCTTTTAAAAAAAAAAAAAAAAAATCTAAGTTGATCAGGTATCCAATGTGTTCTAAATATAACCCTACATTATCCACTTAATCAGAACAATTTCTCTTTGTCCTGAAGATAAAAAATTTCATCCTTGAAAACTCTAATTGTTCCTAGAATGATTTCACTTAATACACTATATCTACTGGGGCAGCTAGGTGGCTCAGTGAATGGAGCTCCAGCCCTGAAGTCAGAAGGACCAGAGTTCAAATCTGGCCTCAGGCGCTTAACACTTCCTAGCTGTGTGACCCTGGGCAAGTCACTTAACCCAGTTGCCTCAGGAAGTTGGAAGTCTCTCTCTCTGGCCCTCTCTTTTTGATCTACAGCATGTAGCACAGTGCAGTAAGCGCTATTAGACCACAGGTTCCTACCTGCCAGCAGATAATAATAAAGGTCGTCTTTGCTATTAGCATACTTCTTTGTTATTTTGAAATAGATCCTTCTGTCCAAGAGATCTCTAGCAAAATGAGATATTCAAGGAGAACTAGCAGCTCTGGTGTGAGGTTTGCTAAAAAGCCCTTTAAAAGCCTTCTCATTTCTTTTGTGTATGCTTTACACTCAACTCTCATCTGTGGTTCCAAGCCATAGCACATGGGGTGGCCATACCCCAGTGAATCATCTCAGCAGACAAGGTAAACTAATTTGAAGGTAACCAAGGGCATAAAACTGACTGTCAGTGACTTAGTGGGCTGCCTATTCCAGGTATGTGAAGACTTCCCCTACTGGAATGAGCAGATGAGAACAATTTCTTCCATTGGCTAGGAAAGTGGCTGCAGCAGGTGCTGTGGAGCACATGGAACTTGGCAGTCATTGAAGCCTTCAAGGTCATCTTTTCTTTTCAGTTTATTCTATTATCTTCCCCCATTAGACTATGAGCTCCTTGAGAACAAGGGCTGTCTTTTGCTTTTATTTGTATCTCAAGCAGTTACCATACTGCCTTGACGCAGAGTACTTAATGTTTATTGGCTACCTGACCAATTGAGAATTTTGTAATCCTTAGTAAATGCATTCTAGATTCTTCCCAGCAGCATCATTCAATTCCACCAGAATCACAGAAGTAGATTACTTACTTACTTCTTATATGATAGGATAATAACGATAATCTAGGAAGGAAGTCACAATGAAAAACAAATTCAAGGATGAAAAGAATCAAAAGCAGTGTCATGTACATGTAAATATATGTATGTACATAAATATATTCACACATACATATATTCATATGTGGCAAAAAATACAAAACATGGTATTTATATGTACAATTTTAGATATATCATACAAGTCACTTCCCAACTTATATTCTACATACATATACAAGCGCTGTCTCCTTGCTATTGGTCATATTGTTCCCTATGCCTCAAATCCCCTCATTTTGTTGTATCACAGTTCCTTTTTACTGTTCTTAGTTTCCCTAATTGTCCTGCCTCAGTTTCCCTAAATTGTTCTACCTCAATTTCCCTGAATTGTTCTGCCTGGTTGCAACATACCCCCTCCTAATCATCATAAACCAGATAAGGAGAAAGCCTATAAGTCCCATGGTAAACTTTATTGTCTGCCCAGAGTATACCACATTGTTAAAAGTCATCAGAATCCATTCTTATTTCAGAAAGAAAGACTCCCTGATACAGACATATACAGTCAAATAAATTTTTGCATTGGTCATGTCCAAAAATTGTGTGATTCTGCATTCTGAGTACTTCATCATTCTATCAGGGGGATCATGTTTTATTATTAATGCTTAGGGATAATATTGATCATTATGATGAGGTTTGTATGCCCTTAATTCCCATTGGTGATAAGGTTAGTGGCAATAAGAGAGTTGTTAAAATTCCCTTTTAATTGGCCACAGGTTTTTAAAGTGAAAGAATTCACTTATTCCCAAATTATTAATTGCAAAATGAAAGTTTATTGTTGGATGGAAACCAGTTTGCTAAAAGACTGACTTCTATAGTGGCAGAGTCCTATTGGGGAAATGGAATTTGCCCCTTCTCAGCAGGCAGAGTCCTAGCAAATTGCTTGGCCCTCTGCAAGAATTGAGTTTAAGAGAACCTGTTATATGTGTATCTTGGTGGGGGCCGGGACAGCCTGAGCTGATCAGACCAGGATTTCTCAATTGAATGAGAATCTAGAATTTCTAAAAGATCAGTGGGAGTTGATTTGCCCTTCTCTCATCCTGGGAAGATGGGCCTTTTCTAGACTCCATGGAGCCTGGGAGATCCTGATCTCTGAGATCAAAAAGGGGACATAATTTAATTTTAAGGAGAATACAGTTTAATGATAATCTTAAAGGAAATACAGCTTCAGTAAAGGAACAGTTTCCCTCCCACTTCAATTACATTCATAATGATACGGTTTAGATTTGGGGAACCCAAATGAAATTAGGGTTTCTGGTGGTCAGGGAGTTACATGAGGTCTAGTGGCAGATTCGGGTTCAGAGAGTCAAATGAAGCTCCCCTGCAACCCCTTAGGATTCGGCACAAGTATAGGGAGTTTTGGGGACTCCCTTCTGGAGGCACAGAAGTTCTATACAAAGGAATTTACATACCCAAAAACCTGGATTGATAAAAGAGGTTTTATTATGGGAATTGGAAGTAAGGTTAAAGTCTGGTTAGGGAAATAGGTAAAGAGAGGATAGCACTGGAAGGAGTGTTCCAGTGGACAGAGGCTCCTTGGGGTGCCAAGAATGGTATGGCTGACATGACTAAGAGGATTTTAGTTTGTCTCTTTTTATAATGAGAGATTTAGCTAAAGGGGACCCATGGGTGGAGTCCCAAGTTGGCTCCTCACTGGGTTTCAGCTAGGGCTGGAATTTGAATTGAATTCAATGGGTTTCAGTTCTGAGCTGACCCCACCCAGATAACAAAGAAAAAAACTGTTTGTCCTTCGGGGTGGAGTCCCTCACTGAGGCAGAGTTGAATAAAGTTTTCTCCTTTAAGGATTTTCAGAGTTTGGGGTTCCCTCTTCAATAAGAGTTCCTAATTCTTTCAAAGTTGTTTGTATTGTTGTCGTTGTATATATTGTTCTCATTCTTTTAATTTCACTTTTTTCCATATCTCTCTAAAATCATCCCCCTTATTTCTTATACCATAATAGTATTCCATCAGAATTATATACCATAATTCATTCATTCATTCAGCAATTGATGGGAATTTGCTTAAATTTCCAATCTTTGTCACTTCATAAAGAGCCATGAATTTTTTATGTATTCTCATTCAAAGTTTAACTAATCCCTCTTTTAATCAATCCTCTGATTCATTCTTCTCCCCTTTCTCTCCTATTTCTCTGTTGAGTGAAATATATTTCTGTACCTAACCTGTATGTGTTTATTCTTGCCTCTTTTGAATAGTTAATAGTTAATAGTGAAATTTGTCAGCTGCTCCCCACTTTCATACATATAGAGATATTTTTTAATTTGTTCATTCTGATTATGAAATAATTTTCCCTAACCTTCCATTCCATTTCTCATACCCCCAGAATATTCTTTTTTACCTCTTTCTACTTTTTTTCTTAAGATTATCAAGACATAACAAAACACTTCAGGCCTTTTTTCTCATTGTACTCTTTCTATGATCCCTAATGATGATAAGGTCCAAAAAGTATGTTACCTATTCATATTAGAATTCAAGTAATTAATCCTTACTTTGTCCCTTATGACTATTCATCCATAGTTATCTTTTTATGTTTTTCTTAATTCCTATATTTAAACTTCAAAGCTTCTATAAAGCTTTGGTCTTTTCATCAACTATTTAGAAATCCTCTATTTCACTAAAAATCTGTTACCCCCTGTATAATTATACTCATTTTTTGTTGGACAAATTATTCTTAGCTGTAAACCTATATCCTTTACCTTCTGAAATGAAGTTTTCCAAGCTCTTTATAGTGGTGCCTATTAAACCTGACTGTGGTGCCATAGTACTTGAATTCTTTTGCCCTGACTATTTGGGCTATTTTTTCTTTAAAATAGAAGATCTAAATTTTGGCCACAGTGTTTCTGGGAATTTTTATTCTGAGGTTTCTTTCAGGAGGCAACAAATGATTTCATTTCTATTTCCTCTGGTTCTAAGAGCTCTGGACAATTTTTAAGATTTCTTGAAATATGAAAAAGACATAGGATCTTTTTTTGGTTATAATGTTCAAGCATTCCAAAAATTCTTAAATTTTTTCATTTTCCATTTGTTTTCCAGGTCAATTGTTCTTATTATAAGGTATTTTAGATATTCTTCCACTTTCCAGTCTTCTAACTTTGTTTTAGTATTTCTTATTATCTCACAGAATTATTGGCTTTTATTTAACCCATTCTATTTTCATAGTCTTAACTAATTTTTTAATTTTGCACATGAGGGAATTGGGGCTCAAAGAAGAGAAAGTACGTTGCCCAAAGTCACACCCAAAGTATTAAGTAGAAGAGCTAAGAGTCAGAACCAGGATTTTGACTCCAAATCTAGTTCTTTTCCCATCATATCATGCTGACTTACTGCAAAATGCTTAATAGTTATGAGATATTGTACTCAGAAATCTAAAAATAAATAAATGATTTAATAAAAAGGGAATTGTGTATTGGAAGGGCTGTGGGAAAACAGGCATATTTGATGAAGCTATGAATGGGTCTAGGCATTCTCTAAAGCAATTTAGAAACTGTCACCAAAATGAGAATACCTTCTGATCTAGCAATAAACTACTACTAAGCAAATATCTCCAAGAACAAAGAAGAAAAGAACTCCAATTAAAAAAAAAAAAAAATTTGCAGCACCTTTTTGGAAGAGAAGGGAGATTAGTCTCAAAGAACTAAAAACTAAGATGGTATCTTATCAACTGAGGAATACTTGAAGACGGTATAGTCTATAAATGTACACTGACATATTCCTAAACCATAAGAAATGATGAAAGGGATGGTTTCAGAGAAACCTGGAGGGTTTGTAAGAACCAACTCATAAAGGAGTGTACAGAATCTGAAGAACAATTTATACAATAACAATATTTAAAGCAAAATCATTTCAAAAGACTTAAGAACTTTGATTACCATGACCAACCACAATTCCAGAGGACCAGCATTGAAAAATGCTACCCTTCTGATAAAAGATGACTCAAAGTGCAGTGAACTTTTCAGATTTTTCAGATTTTCAGTGAGATATATTTCCAGTCAGTCACCATTGGGATTTGTTTTGTTTGACATCCTCTGATACAAGGATTTTTTTTTTCCTCTATTTTTTTAAGGAGGGAACCTCTTAAAAAGGAGGGAATAGTGACAGCTACCAAAAGTGGAAAAAATAAATAAATAAAAACAAGAAAAGAGAGTCAATGGGCATTTTTTTAATGCATAGAAGAGAACTGAATGAAGAATTTTTAGAAAATACAAGAACTGCTTTGGAAATAACATGTTAAATTTATCATATACTTAAGAGGAAGATATTCATTACATGGATTTGTAACCTCTTTTTTGGC
Organism: Sminthopsis crassicaudata; assembly: GCF_048593235.1. NCBI lineage: Eukaryota > Metazoa > Chordata > Mammalia > Dasyuromorphia > Dasyuridae > Sminthopsis > Sminthopsis crassicaudata. The sequence goes on from NC_133618.1 coordinate 160,448,521, forward strand.
TCTGCCATGTAAATGAAAACATTCATATAATTTTTTTAAGTTCAGAATTTAAAAAAGGTAAATTATGAATTTTAATTTTTTTCTATCACTTCCAGTGCACTAGCATCTCTACAATAATAGTTTTTTTTAAAAGATCACTTCTACTATGAGGGATAGTATTCCTTATATAATAATGAGAATATTTACTTCTGGAGGTGTCCTCTGTCACGTGATATGACATAGCTTTAATCTGCTTTAAAACAGCAATAACAATATAGGTCAGTGGTACTATAAGTAAATTTTTCACATATGCACAGAATCTCAGAAACAGAAGGAACTTCAGAGAGTATTTCAAACCATAGTCAAATAAGAATTGTGTATATTCAGTTCATAGTCAGGACAGCTAGATGGCACAATGGACAGGGCACTAAACTTGGAATCAGGAAAACATTTTCTTGAGTTCAAATCTGACCTCAGATACTTACTAGCTGTGTAACCCTAGGCAAGTCATTTTACTCTGTTGAGATGAAGAATAAAATTGGCAAATTGTTCCAGCCTCTCACCAAGAAAATCCCAAATGGGATCAAGAAGAATTGGGCACAAATGAAAACAAACAAACAACAAATACACAGCCAAGAGTTTGTTTAAGTTTTGTTTAAAGTTCTTTAATGAAGGGGAATCCCATTTCCTATCCAATTTTACTCAGCCAAAATCTGCCCTTTGACCTTTGAGGACTCTTTCTTCCAAAGGACAGTACTTCAAATAACTGAGGACTACTACCATGTTCCCCTCTTTTGTTCTCTTCCTCAGACATAACATCCCATTATTTCAACCAATCCTCTTATGGCTTTACAATCTGGTTCCTTAGAAACTCTCTAGCATATTATAGATTCCTGAAGTGTGATATCCAAAACAGAATACACTATTCTTGATGAGGCTTGCACAGGGCAGAATAGAGTGAAATTGGTATTTTTAATAAAAGCACATAGTTTTGCAAGCCACCTATTCTTTCAGAGGTACATTGTCATAAAACTAAAGAACTAAAAGTGTGTAGCATTTGTTCTCAATAAATTTTCTACAACATGCAAGGTACTTTATTAGACACTAAGGAAACAGAGATAGAAAATGAAAAATGACCCTAAAGATTTTACAATCTTGTAGGGGAAGGATAAGATAAGTATACAAAGAACTAAAATTCACTTTCATAGGAAAGATTCTAAGGAAGGCACCAGAGGAGATGACTTCTAAACTAAACCTTGAAGTAAACCTGTAAGAAGCCTCGGGCTGAAAATGCAGGGTGACACCAGATCCATGAAAACTAAGGAGTTTGTATTTTATTCAGCCAACATTACAAAGGCTCTCAAAGATTGAAGTGATGTAATAACACCTGTGTATTAAGCACATTACTCTGGGGTGGGAGAAGCAAGAAAGAGGAAGAGAAAAGAGAAGGGGGTTGGATTAGGAAAGGGGTAAGGAGCAGAAACACTAAACAGAGTCCTCTAATCCCATCCTTAGGACCAGAGATAAGGGAAAGGAAGAGACAGAAGGTTGAGAGAATAAAGCTGGAATCATGGACTCTGGGGGTTGCCAGGGCCTTCGGGATCATGTCTGAAAATCCTCTCTGCTCCCTACTTATCTAGTGTTCATTCCAGCATTGGCAGGAAGGGAAATGTAGGCACTTTCTGAGCCATCAATTCCTCTTGGGGGACAACTCTAAGTGGGAGAAAGTGGTTTCCTTTCCTTTGGCTGAGATTGTCCTTTTTTACTAATCTATCCATTGTGATCAACTCTCCCTCTGGGGCATGAACAAGTTTAATTTCTCTTCCATTTTCTAGCACTTGAAGAAGATCCAATCCAAAAGAATTCATCTCTTCTGAGGACTAAACACCCCTGGATCCTTCCATTAAAGCTCAGTTGCCAGGTAAAGACCTTGGTCTTCCTTGCCCTCAACTGGAGGTTTTGCTGCTGATGTGATCTGACCCCCTATGGAGAACTTTGGCTGTCTTTGCCCTGCCACTCCATCATCTTGGGCTGGATGTTTCATCTCCTGACTTCAATTTTCTCCTCCACAAATTACAGTAGTTGTGCAATGCAAAGAGCCATCTAGTCGTAGAACACAAATTCAAATCCTACTTGATACTTACTGTGTCATGTTAGGCAAACTATTGAGCTTCTCTGAAATTTATTTCCTCATTTATAAAGCCAAAGGGTTGGATAAGATGGCTATCTACTAGCTCTTTTAAATATATGATCCTATGATCTCAAAAATCCTTTTCCAACCTGACACTGGATAAATCTAGGACAAGGAAAGATGCAAATAAAAGAAAGCATCCTCCCTTCTTATAGGGCTCAGGCCCTCTCAATCAATTAACAAGCACTTATTAACTCCAACTATGTGCCAGGCAGTAGGCACAGGGTTTTTTGGGGGGAAGATTGGGAGAGTGGAGGATAGGTGAGGAGGGAGTAGTGGTAGTGCCTAGCACAAAAATAAAATAATCTGAACTATCAAAGAACTTGCATTCTCTCAGGGAAACATGGAAGGAGATGCAAATATACAAAATAAATAGAAAATAATTTGGAGGGGGAGGAAAGAGGTACTGGCAGCTTGAAAGATCTGGAAAAATAATGGAAGTGGGGTTTGAAATGGGCTTTGAAGAAAACTAAAAATACTGGGGGGCACAGATGAGGAGGGAATGCATTCCAGGCATTGGTGGACAGCCTATGTCTAACCATGGCAAGAGAAAGAAAATAAACACTTATTATACACCATTTTAGCTGCTTTACAAATAATAGTTCACTCCATCTTCACAACAACTCTTTGAGGTAGATTCCATTGTGATCCCCATTTCACAGTTGAAGAAACAGAAGCAAACCAAGACTGTCTTGCCTAAAGTAACACTCTTAGGTGTCTAGGCCCAGCTCTGAATTTGTCGGTACTAAATAGTCATATCTTGACCAATCTCAACCCTGGATTACCTTAATTATTTGCCTCAATTCCTAATGCAGGGGAAGAGAAAGGAAAATGAAGGAAGTCACCTTAACTAAATCAATGTAGAAAAAATTAGAAAACTGTGCTAAATGCACTTCATATTTACAATTTACTTATATCTAACCTCAACTGGACCCTCACTTCAGCAAGGCAGTCCTTCCCCCGGAAGTAGCTATTCCAAAGCTCTTTCCTCAAGAATTCCACAACACCACTGCATCTCCTCTGTCAAGGATCTCACCTTACACCAAAAAAATGGAAGCTTTTAAAGATGACTCCCCTCTTCTTCCTTCTTGTTCTCACAACTTCTTGACATCATCATCCACTATACCTTCCTTTGTTTTGGTGTCCAGTGAAAACATGGCCCTTCTTCTTGCTAAGGCCAACCCTGTTACATATACAGCTAACAGGCAAACTATTTTTATTCAAATATTTGGCAGATGTTTTCTTGAAAATGAAAAATTAGTCTGTCACAGCAAGGAAAACAACTGAAATATTTGCTGTCAATGATAAAATTCAAGTTTTTAAGTGAAAATTAGAACTTTGGAAAACTTGTATCTGTTTCTGTAAGTTTGACAGGTACCTAGTACGTAAAAGATTTTTCTGAATTGATGAGTTTATTAATTTAATCATTTATTTATAATTTATAATTAAATATAATATAATATAAATATAATATAAATAAATATAATAATAATATAAATAATATAAATATAATATAAATAATTTATAATTTAATCATTTATTAATAAATGAGATTGCTGTGATATTATAGTTGATATTTGATATATGTGTGTAGATATGGAAATTTATCAAAGGAAACATGTCTTCATTTTGAAGATCTCCATAATATAATAAAGAGTTATTTCCCAAGTGATGATTGGATGATATTAATAGATCATGCACACATAAAAGACTCATTCAAAGTTCTAGGTAACAATAAAAGCTATTATTTATATAGCATTTACTATAGCCAACCACTATGCTAGGTGCTTTATAAATAATCTTATTTGATCCTAACAACAACCTTGAGAGGTAGGTGCTATTATTATCCCTATTTTGCAGAAGAGGAAACTGAGGCAAATAGACTTGCCAAAGATCTCACAGTTATGAAGTGCCTCAATACAGATTGGACCTTCGGACTCCATTTCCAGCTTTCTATCCATTGTGTATCGACTTACCTTGCTGATAGAGAAGTCTATCCAATTAAGTTCATTGATATGGTTTCAGATTCCTCATTAAAATTAATCTTTACAAAATTATCAATTGTCAAGTTTTGGCATGGTACCAGAGAATATCCAGAATTATCTAAAAATATTATTAAAATACTCTTTCTTTTTCCAATTATTTATCTACATGAAACTAGGTTTTCTTCATATACTTCAAAAAACAACAACATAGCTGATTGAATACAGTAGCAGGTTTCTAGCTGCCTTCTATTAAGCTAGACTTTGAAGACATTTACAAAATTATTCACAATGCCATACTCGCTAAATATTTTTTTAAATAAGGTTATTTTTCACAAAAATGTTGTCAATATGAAATGGAGTTACTGTTACTTTTAATTAGTAAACATTTTTAAAAGTTAAAAACAGAGAAAATTACAATGAAGAATGGTTTAGAAAGGGGAAGACACTAAAGCTAATGGCACCAGCAAGGACAGTATTAGAATAATTCAAGAGAGAAGAGAATTTGTGTCTGAAACAGAGAATTAAGAAAAAATGGGAATGGAATAAGAAATTTTGGAGAGGTAAAAACAGGATTCAACAATTTTATGTGCTGGATGAAAAAAAGAAAATATCAAAGATCTGAGTGATAGCTAGATGGCATAGTGGATAGAGTGCCAGCCCTGAAGTCAGGAGGCCTGAGTTCAAATTTGACCTTAGACATTTAACACTTCCTAGCTGTGTGACCCTGGCAAGTCACTTAACCCCAATTGCCTCAGGAAAAAAAAAATCACTCTGAGATTTTAATTCCTGGAATTAAATTTAATTCCTGGGGGGAAATAACATTATCAACAAAAAAAGGAAACAGCAAAATGGACAGGCCTTGGTGAAAAAGCTACAAGTTCTGTTTTGGATATATAAAATTTTAGGCCAATGATATGCAGGTGAAGATATCTCTGAGGGGAAAGTAAAAACTGGTGATGCACATTTTGGAGTTATCCATATATAGAAAGGATAATGTGAAGTTTATACAAGTGAATTAAATTGCTGAAATAACATAAAAAGAAAAGAAAGAAGCTGAGGATAGTCTTGGAGTGCCCACAGTGAAAGAACAAAATAAAGATGAAGTAACAAAATGTCAAAAGAATGACTTAAATAGGAAGGAAACCTGGAGAAAGTAGTGTTAGAGAAGACATATGAATAGATTTTTAAAAAGGAAGATGTGCCCTACAGTAGTAAGTCCTTCATAAAAGTCAAGGATGAAGATTCAGTAGTGTCCATTGGCAATCAATAACTACTTATTAAATGCTTACTATGTGCCAGATACTGTGCTAAGCAATGAATATACAAAGCTTTTTTTTTGTTTTGTTTTGTTTTTAAATTCCTACCCTCTAAATTATGGTATATGAATGTTATGGAATATTATTGTTCTGTAAGAAATGACCAACAGGAGGAATGCAGAGAGGCTTGGAGAGACTTACATCAACTGATGCTGAGTGAAATGAGCAGAACTAGGAGATCATTATACACTTCAACAATGATACTGTACGAGGATGTATTCTGATGGAAGTAGATGTCTTCAACATAGAGAAGAGCTAATCCAATTCCAATTGATCAATGATGGACAGAATCAGCTACATCCAAAAAAGGAACACTGGGAAATGAGTGTAAACTGTTATTTTTACCTTCTGAATCCAATTCTTCCTGTACAATAAGAAATTCGGTTCTACACACATATATTGTATCTAGAATATACTGTAATATATTTAACATGTATAAGACTGCCTGCCATCTGGGGGAGGGGGTTGGGAGAGGAAGGGAAAAAAATCTGAACAGAAGTAAGTGCAAGGGATAATGTAAAAAATTACCCATGCCTATGTACTGTCAAAAAAAAAAGAGTTATAATTATAAAATAAAATAAACAAAACAAAAACAAAACAAAACAAAACAAAAATTATCTCAGGCTCAGCACCGTAATGTTCATATAATATATGATCAATAAATATTCAATGAATGATAAAAAAAAAAAATTCCTACCCTCAAGGAGCTCATAATATAAGGAGGGAGAAGACATGTGAACATTATGTACAATCAAGCTACATATGGGATAAAATGACAGTCAGGGGATGAACAAGAGGACACTGGAATTAAGGGAATAAGGCTTCCAGCAGAAGTTGTAATTTTAACTGGGTCTTGAAGACTGCTAAGAGCAGGAGATGAGAAGAAAGAGCATTCCAGATATGGGAAGATAGCCAAAATTCCTAGAATTGTAAGACAGAGTATTTTGTTGGAAGGACAGAAAGGAAGCCACTGGATCCCAGCAAAAGCAATCAAGTTATTGGTAACCTTTGAGAATCATTTCTTTAGACTAATGGCAAAAAAAAAAAAGGGCCCATTTCAGGAGGTGGAAGAATATGTGACTATCAAGATGGAAGTAGTAAAAGTAGGTAATTCTTTCTAGACAGGGAAAAAGTAAATAGAAGACAATAAATTGAAGTACTATCAGATCAGAGGAAGTCTGGGTTTTATTTTTAAATAATGGAGACAAGAATGTTTAGAGATTGTTTTTCCCATTTTGATCTGATTTTTCTTGTGCAGCATGATAAATGTAGAAATATGTTTAGAAGAATTGCACATGTTTAACCTATATTGGATTACCTGCTATCTAAGGGAGTGGGGAAGAAGGAAGGAGAGAGAAAAAATTGGAACACAGTTTTGCAAGGGTGAATGCTAAAAATTATCTTTGCATTTATTTTAAAAAATAAAAAGCTATTATTATTTTTTAAAAGAGCAAAAACTGTCTTTTGCCTTTTTTTGTATCCCCACATAAGACCTAGCACATAGTAGTCACTTAATAAAAGCTAGTTGACTGACTCTTTAATAAACTTTTATGACTTTTAGTAGCACTTTACTGTGTAAAAAATAGAGCAGAAATGACAGATTATGGAGTTAAACCTACTATTTATTCATTCTTTATACTTAAATACTTCAAGTTTTTCAACATTTCAATTTATATTTCAACATCTGAAATATTAAATATTTTGATTCATGAACTGGGTTTTCTCCAATAATGTAGATCCACAATCCTATGGTGCTTTAGTAGATGGTTTTCTTGAGTTGTTGTGACCCAAGCATTCATCACCTGGTGGTTAACCCATTGGTGATGAACATCTCTCCATTTAATCGTAAATCCTTAAACAAAAAAACAAACAAACAAACAAACAAAACAATTGCAGTCCATCACCAGGGCCACACTTAAAGTCTTTCTAACTTGGAAGGGCTTACTAGAGCTTGTTCTCTGCTGGGATAAACTTTGAGACCCTAGGGCCAACTCTATCCTATGATTAAGCCTCAAGGTAGGGCTTTTTTTGTAAAAAAATTCCTTTCACAGCTATCAAAAAAAAAAAAATCTGAATGTCAAGATAGTTGTTGTCCATCCATTTTTAAAGAGGACCAATGGCATCATGGGTGATGGCTTGACTTGAATATGAATTGAATCTAGATAAGGCAGAGCTGTGCAAAGACATCAGCCTCATAGCTAAACTTAATAGAAAGAATTTACTTTTTCTACAAATTACATGGATATGAGCTGGAGTTTCTAGTACTAAAACACAACTTCATGTAGTTTACATTTTAAATGGTGGCAAGGGCTTTAGCCACTAAAAAGGTAAACTAAAAAGCAAAGTTTATTAAGAAGTAAATCTGCAAAGGGAAGATTAAATGAATCCTTTCAACTAATGTTATCTACATTATTGTTCTGTTTAAAGTAGTAAGTTTCAGGTCTGCCAAGGCCTCCTGAGAACCATATATAGTATGCTTCAAAACTCCAATCTCCATTCACATGTTTTAATAAACAGTGAGTTTTAAAAATAAGCAGAAAGTACTTGGACATATTAAATGAGTTCCCCTCTGCCACACACACCCCCCAAAAAAACAAAGCTGATGCTTTTATTTTACAGAGTTGTGCTCACTATCTAATTTCAGTCCTTGATCCTAGCTCTGAATAGTTGGAAACAATCTATGGCCAGAATAGGTGAGAAAGCTAAATTAATAATTTTATCAAGACCATATATTTCAGGGGAAACTTTTGGCTTTTCTTTCATTACCTTCTACAGTTTTAGCTTGTCCTAAGTTGTATTGAGCACTATCTATTCTTTAGGATGCTTCCTTCTCTCTTTTTCTTTTTCTTTTTCTTCTTCTCTTTTCTTATAGTGAAAAGATATATAACATAGAAATAGATATTTTATTTTCACATGATAGTAAAGTCTCCTCTTTTATGGTCATTTTGTAATTAATATGCTAATCTCTACAATTATCTTGAAAATATATGTCATGATGAAAAGCAGGCAAGACATTGTGAAAAGGCTAGCAAAAATGTAATATTATTCCAGGTAAACTCAAAATACTTGGGGAGACAATAGCATCAAAGAAAAATGAGATCAGAAAGTATTGCCTCCTTATTAGTCTCTTTCCATTGTTCAGATATTTCCTAAACTTGGCAACTTTCCTAATTAGTCTCTCTCTACTTCCTATTAGGACAGAATAATAAAGACCATAGTGTATCTGACCACCAAATCTTAACTAATGATTGAATCTCTGAAAATGTTCTGTCCTGGAAAGGACATCAAAAAAAAAAAAAATGAAGCATAATAGGGAAAGTGCATCTACACTGCAGGATTGCTACAACTGAGTCCTATAATATTCAAATCACTTTGAAATGAATTTGAATTTAATTGGCAAAACAATGTCTAAATAAATGGTGTCAAATTAAAATAGAAATGAGTTGAGGGGCCAGTGATACATAGATATAGATATTTACATGTCTATAGACATATATATACATACATATATATAAAGATCCCTAAGGGCCACATGACTCAGTTCTAAAATTTAATATTATCTATGTTTTAATGTACTTTATTTCATTACATGTTTCCCAATTACCTTTTATTCTAAAGTTGCACTTAGGAGTGTTGTGGGCTCACAGACCGTAACTAGTTTAGCTCATCTCTTCAAAAAATGCTTCTTTGATAAATTAAACAATGGAAATAATTGTATAAATGAAATTGTATAAGATGTAAATGGAATATTACATTTCAATCAAGAAAAAAACTTTACAAGTATTTTGAGAAAAGCAGAGTTAAATACTACTTTGTCTGAAAAAGATCTAGAAGTACTCAAAGACTAGAAGATTAATATGAATCAACACTGATATGGCAGCCAGAAGAGCAAATGTGATTTTAGTTTCCATTGAGAGGCATACAGTGCAGGAATAAGAAGTTGATGATATATGCTGTACTCTGCCCTGGTCAGACCACAACTGGAATACAATTCAATTCTAAGTATCACATTTAAGAAAGAATACTGAAAAGCTAGAGTGTCCATACAAGTCAACAAAGATGATGAAAAGCTTTAAGGTTATACCAAAGGAAAATTAGCTGAAAGAAGTGGGTGTGGTTATTTAGCTTTTTAATTTTTATTGAAGCTGTGATTTCATTAGTCAGAGAGCAGATCCATACCATTCCCACAATCTAAGTCTTAGAAAATTGGAGGTGGAGGTTGGGAGAGGAGAGGGGAAGCAAAAAATGAGTGGTTAACTGAGCCACCTACAATCAGATAGTATATGTCAGAGACAGGATCTGATCAGAAGTTTTCCTAACTCTGAGCTCAGTTCCTCTCAAAGCACAATAGCAAACTCTGAAGTATTTGAAGGCTAATACATCGAAGAAGGATTCAATTTGTTCAGCTTGGCACCACAAGGCAAAACTAGGAGCAATAGGTTTGATGTAGAGAAAAATATTGTAATAATTAAAGTGATATAAAAAAGAATAGGCTGCTATAGGAGGCACATGGTTCCCCCTCAGTGAGTGTCTTTAAGCAAAGGTTGGATGGCTATAGTTGTGTACAATAGAAAAAAGTATAGTTCAAGTGACAAGTGAACCAGGTAGTCATTAAGGATCTCTTCTGAAATTCTGTGACCATGACTCTGAGAGGCGTTAATGTCAAAAACCAAATAGATCATATCTCAGAACTATTAAAGTGAGTAGTGTTTTTCCCTGTAAAATAGTGATCCTCCCATAGACTTATAAGCCCAAAGTTTAAACTAAAGGATTTTTACTGAGTTATTTCAGAATAGAGCAAATTAGAAAAACTTTCTTGGTCACCCAATTTTAAAAAATAATCAATGCATTTTTGTGAAACAATGTTTTTTCACACTTAATTTAAAATAAATACTTTGACTCCAGAATTAGACAGTAATAAAAGCTAAACTTCATAAAGTGCTTAAAGGTTTGCAAAGCACTTTACATATTTTATCTCATTAGATCTCACTGCAAACTTAAGGCAGGTAGTGTTATTATCCTCATTTCACAAATGAGGAAATAAGCTGAAAAAGCTTGCCCAGAATCATACTTATAACAAACATCTGTAACAGGATTTGAACTGAAGTCTTCCTGACCCCATATACATATACTCTAATAGTATCTGCTGCAATGCCTGACCCCTTAAATAAAAGTAACAAAATTGAGTTGATGATCTTGTATAGATCTAGTTCACACATTACAAAAATACCAAATAAGAATTGGATCTTCTCTAGTCACATAGTATATATTTAAAGACAGGATGCAATGTGTAAAACTCTATGACTAAAAAGCAAATTATCAAGGAATTAGTTGTTCCTTAAAATTCTTATTGGAATTATGACATTTACTTAGATAAATAGGAAACCATTCATCTCCTGGAAAAATGAGAATCTGTAAAGAAAAATCTGTTGTAACCTCTCTAACAATTCCAAATAATTAGCTATAATCAGCTACCTCTAAATTTTGGCCTTCAGTCATCAGTTTGGCCTTATGTCATCAGTTAATTTTGAAACAAAGTTTGTCTCTCACATGACTTTCTGACCTATTCTATTTCTAACTTAATTTGGTTCTTCCCTCCCATACTTAGAAAAACCAAGATGACCTTCTGCTCCCGAGTGCTGATGTTGAACTTTGTGTGAATATCTGATTGTACTAGCTCACTCACTGCAGATAAGAACACCCAAACTCAAGAGATCCACCAGCCTCAGCTTCCCTGGGAAGTTGAAATTTCAGATGTACTTCACACACATAAAAATTTCTTCCCAAATTGTCTATTTTTTTCACTTCCCCCAAATCTATCTCACTTCTAAATAAAACATTATCAAATGCAAATGATGGTAAATGTGATAACTTTTCTTTAGATTCCATCCCATCAGAGAAAGGAAAGGAGAAAATAAAGAAGAGGAATAGGGGGAACTTTTTATATAATTTAACCCTGTTTATATCAAGAGAAATTTAAAATACTATATGATGCTTCTGTCAAAATATCATTCCACATGGAAATCAGTAGCATTTGTTAAAAAAAAAAAATCAAGCTTATATGCATTATCTCAAAAAAAAAATACTATTAGACAGAAAGGTAACAGAATTTGTTTAATAAAGTGGTTTGTTGTTGTTGTTGTTAGAAAAAAGAGAAACTTTAAAAGATACACAAGGCTCACACAGTAAATTATCAATGATTATTGTTCTTTTTTATACCTTAACATTGACACAATAGTTACATATTACCCCAGTGTCATGTAGAGCATGAATAGAAATATACACAACACTAATACAAACACAACAGAAGATGCACTGAGTATCCAGTTTTAAATGATAGAAGACTCTTTCAAAATGCAAGCCAAAAATATCTGAAATTAAGAACTATTAATTATGTGCTTTTTGCTACATATGTATTTAAAATGCTTGCCTCTTATTCAGGAGCCAGAATAAACAAAATGAAGAATACAATGAAAAATGATATGACTCACTTTCACTATTAGGCCACAGCAAAAACAGAAAATAGTAACATTCCTTTGGTTGGTTTTTAATGCAGAATGACATAAATTTCTAATTTCTGTCTTGCTTTTTTCCCTTTTTTCCTTTCCAAATCCTTTAATTCACATTTCTGAGGTGTAGGTACTTTATGTCTTCTGGGCATTCTTCAGGTTCCACTTTTCTGCCCAAAGATGATGCACTAAAAAAAAAAACAAACATGATAAAATGAATAAAGGCTTCCTTTTTGCAAAATTTAATTTAATTTGTAAAATATCTGTCATTTGCTAGGTCTCTGACATCAAATTTCATTCGTTCTTCTAGGTTTATTCTCTTAGTCTGGAATCTTCTAAGAGAAGTAACCTTATGAGGCCATTTTTCCATTTGGCCATCCATTTCAACATAGAATAACTGAATAGGTCATCTCTCTATCAGGAAGGGACTCATACCTTTACATTGAAACTTCACTTGACTCCTTTTATTAATGGAACCCTCTAGCTCCTCAATTTATGTTTTATTTACTTATCTGTGTACATAGCATATTCCCCTTGGTAATGAAGGTAAATTCCCTGAAAGCAAATAGTTTGGTTTTATTTAATCACCAGAACTTATACCCAGTGTTTAATAAATTTTACTGAATTAAATTACTCAAAAGAGACCAAAGAATACCTCTGAATCCTATGCAAGGAAAAAAACAAAAGAAAATAAATTTCTTTCTTCAACTGCTAAGAATCTGACTTAAAATATAACTGACAGCCACCACATTGCCAAATTATCAATTATATCTCTCCATTTTCCAGGACCTCTAATATCCAACTTTACTGACACTTATCAAAGAATTCAGAATAATACAAATGTTCAGTCACTTCCACCTCTTATTTTCTCTGGCTTTCTTCAAGACTCAGTTCAAAGCCCACCTGATGAAAAATCTCCCAACCTCCCCCTGAGCTGCTAATGCTGTCTTTTCTATACTATTTTTATCCATGCCATATGTACCTAGTTGTTGCATCCCAGAGGGAAGGATCTGAATTTTTTGATTTGGGGTTTGGGGTTTGTTGGATTGGTTTAGTTGTTGCTATTCTTTGTATTCCCAACAATTTAGCAGTGTCTGGCACATAGTTATTCCTTTAAAATTGTTTGCTGACTGACAAACTATTGTGATAAAAGCAGGTAAAAGCCAATGGTAAGAGCATTTTAAGCTCTATAAAATATTTCTCCTCAAGATGGGTCAGCTCCTGAATAAGACAAATACACAGGCAAGTAGGTGCCCATATTAAATTAACAATGTGAGCTGGAAAGCATTTCCGTTCTTCTGTCACTCCTATACTCCAGGATGTTTCTAGGTCCTTTAGGACAATATTAATCATACAGATTTGAGACAAAGTTAGCCCAATTTAACAAAAGCAGAAGAGATTAAGAAAAATGGCTGTGAAAATAAAAACAATTCTACAAGAAATATCTTAACATCACTAATAACCATGATGGCATGGTTACAATCTATAGTCAGACATCCTGGTGAATAAAGTCAAGTAGATCTTAGGAAGCATTCCTAACAAAAAGAGAAGAGGAGGTAACAGAAGTCTAGCTAAAATATTCAAAATCCTAAAAGATGATGCTGTTGAAATGCTGCACTCAATAGGCCCATAAATTTGGAAAGCTCCACAGTGATCATAGAATTGAAAAAGATCAGTTTTATGTCCCAGTCCTAAAGAAGGACAATACCAAAGAATATTCAAATCACCAGATAAATTGTGTTCATTTCACATACTAGCAAGATTATACTAAAACTGTAAATGAGGCTTCAGTAATCTGTGAACCAAGAATTAGGAGGATTACAGGCTGCTTTTCAAAGAGGTAGAAGAATTAGGGATCAATTTGACAATTGCCTGGATTATGGTAAAAGAAAAGGAATTGCAGAAAGCCTTCTACTTCTGCTTCAATGACTAAATCAAAGGCTTTGACTATGTGGATCACAGTGGCAAGTCCTCAAAGAGATGGGAGAACCAGATCATCTTACCTATCTTCTTAGGAACCTCTATGAAAGCCAGGAAGCAAGAACTGAACAAGGAACGTATTGGTTTAAAACTAGAAAAGGAGTACAACAAGACTGTGAGTATCACTTTATTTATCTTATATATCGAGTACATTAATGCAAATGCTAAATGAATCAAAAGCTGGAATTAAAATTGCCGAGAGAAACAACAAAAATCTCAGGTGTTCAGGTGACAGCACACTCATGGCAGAAGTAAAAAAAAAAAAAAAGGTAAAAAGGAACTCTTGATAAGAATGAAAGAGGAGAGTGTAAAAGCCTGGCTTGAAGCTTAACATAAAAAAAACTAAGATCTTGGCAACCACTCCCATCACTTTCTGGCAAACAGAGGGAGAAGAAATGGAAATGGTATTTTATATTCTTGGTCTCAAAGATCACTGCAGATGGCAATTGCAGGCATGAAATTAAAAGGTGTTTGCTTCTTGAAAAGAAAGCCATAGGAGCAGCTGGTTGGTGTAGTGGATATAGCGCCAGCCTCAAAGTCAGGAGGACCTGAGTTCTCTGGCTTCAGAAACCTAACACTTCCTGGGTGTGTAACCCTGGGAAAGTCATTTAACCTCAACTGGCTCAGTAAGAAAGCAAGAAAGCTATGGCAAATCTGGAAAGCATGATAAAAAGCAGAGACTTTGTCAACAAATGCCTGTATAATTAAAGGTATTTTTTTTTCAGCAGAATGTATGACTGTGAAAAAATGAACTATGAGGAAAGCTGAGCACCAGAGAATTATGGTCTCAAATTATAGTGCTGGAGAAACTTTTGAGCATCCCTTGGTCAAATGGTCAAATCAGTCAATGTTCAAAAAAATTAATTCAGGCTATTCACTAGAAGGTCAAATATTGAAGCTGAAACATAAATACTTTGGCTATATAATGAGAAGGCAAAACTTACTGGAAAAGACCTTGACGTTGAGAAATATTGAAGGTAAAAGGAAAAAGGGACAGCAGTAGAAGATGAGATAGATAGGCAGTATCATGGAAACAACAAACATGAACTTGGACAGACTTTGAGAATTAGTGAAAAACAGAAGAGCATGGCATGCTATGGTCCATGGGATCACAAGAATCAGACAAACTGAACAACAACAAAGCAGTCCAAGCAACTAAGGACAAGTCTGGGCAATCTAAGAAATTAGTGGTTATATGAAATATGATCCTGCCATATTCTGCTGGAACCTCACAATACTGATTGAATTGAATGTAGGAAATGGACTCTGTATGACAGAGCAAATATAAAATATATCTACTTATAGCCTACAGTGTGAATCATCAGGAATACATTGTATCAATTACTAAGTCAGGAACAATAACTCATTTGCTTTTAAGTACAAAGATATACCCATATCTAATAAACTATAAATGCCTAGAACTTTATAATGATTCATTCTCTCTGCGTCGCACCATGGCAAATTAGATGCTATTAATATAATAGTTCCCACATTTGCTCTACAGGGGCACTGATAGCAGGGAGGTTCCTGAGGATATGAATTTAAATCATATGATTTTTTCTAACATTTCAATAGTATTTAATTTTTAAAATTACATGTAAAGATAGTTTTCAACATCTACTTTTCTAAGATTTTGAGTTCCAAATTTTTTCTCCCTTCTTTACCCACTTCTTCCCCCATGATAAATGATCCACGTACAATCATTTTAAACCTATTTCCACATTAATTATGTTGTGAAAACAAAATAAGAACAAAAGGAGAAAACCACGACAAAGAAAAAACAAAAAAGGTAAAAATAGTATGCTTTGGTCCAGATTCAATCTGCATAGTTTTCTCTTCTAGATAAGGGCAACATTTTCCATTCCAAGTCTATTGGAACTGTCTTGGATGCCTGCTTTTCTAACAAAAGCTAAGTTCATCATATTGATCATCATACAATCTTGCTATTTCTGTATACAATGTTCTGCTAGTTCTGCTCACTTCACCCATCAGTTCATGTCATTTCAAAAAAAATTTTTTAAATCAGCCTGACCATCATTTCTTACAGAATAGTAATATTCATCATAATTTATATCACACATGCTTAACAAATATTTGTTTAATGCTGATGTTGTTCTAATGGCATCAAGTCTAGAAGTTCTAATGTATTTGGGAAGCAATATACAATTTTCAATGATCCAAGCTATTAGCCTATTTCAAACCCCATCTTATGAAAATCTTATGTAATGTTCCTTTATATGAGTGTGAATCATAATCTCAGTAGAATTAAAACTATGAATGAGGTAAAAGAAACAGGAGACAATAATGATTGCCAATGTTAACCTATATACAAAATATGACATAAAAGACATTATCAAGGTCAGGTTATGACCAGAAGAAGAAATTAGATGACCATGTTGTAAGAGCAAGGAATATAGATGGATATTCAAAACATTACACTGGCACATTTTTTAAATTATCCACATAATGGCCTCTAGTACACTAAAATAGATGATCTTTTATAGAAGGACATGGACAATAATCTCACATGATAGAGGCATTGCAACTGCACCAATGGACCATAGAGCTTCTCAGATTCAGTCTACTGAATAATCAAAAAGGCTTCTAAAATCCCTTTGGACTTTGAGATTCTATGATACTCCTCTGCATAATTTTGTACTAGGTGGTATAAAAGACACAAAGTCTATGTGATACATGATCCTTTCCCATGGGGAGCCTGTAGTTCAGTTGAGATAGTAAAACATGAATATATATATATATATAAAATTGCCTTATGATTCATTATGGAAAGAGAAAGGAGTGAATATGTTTTACATAAAGCCTTCACATATGGATCCCATTAAAAAGAGATTAATTGGATTCTCTTGTCATTATTTATACTTCTTCATATGTGACTGTAGAACAAGGAACTAAGGAAGTCCAAGCATTTAAAATGTACCTGCTACATATGCAATAGCTAAGTGAAGGTTATCAACAGGTTTAGAGAGTATCTAAGTAGTTTCTCTCAAAATAAGTAAGAAGCCAAACTACTTAGAATTACCCTGAATTGTGAGCAGTCCATATAATAGACATTTTAATAACAAAAACTGAGGGATTGAACAGAAAGGGAAAGAAAAAGAAGACTTCAAATATATTAAACTAGTAATCAATTTTTAAAAATTTTAAGAGAGATTTTGGAAGGGTAATTAGTGCACAGTCTGTTTTTTGGAGTATACATCAAATCAAATATGCCAAAATTCAATGCAATGTATACTTTAATGTGAAATATTCACAAATAATTTCAAAATAATCTACTTCCCTGAGGAAATCACATGCCACCTTCTCCTGAGAAACATCAACTAATGGAAAGAAATGGTATGGAAGTTAACTTACATATCTGTAAGGAGAAAAGGTCACAGTTGCATTCTGCAACATGCTGGATACTACATTTTTCTATGTATCTGTGTTTTCAAATGTAATATATCTGAATGTCTCCAAACAACACAGGTTCTTGTTTGAGGAATATTATTGCCTTTGCAACTTATTCATTATGACCTTTAAAAGAGAAATCATTCCTCCAATCAGCCATCCTCCAAATAATTCATTCATTTAACAAACAAACATACATTAAACAACCATTATCTGCAAGGCACTGTAAAGCACCCATAATACAGATAAAAGGTAAGTTCATCTATGCCCTCTGGATCTGGTAATGGAGTATTTTAATCCACTATCTGAGTTTTATAATTGCTGCAAAGTTTTAAAATAGGAGACAAAAGACAAACCCCTCTCTGCATATTTTAGCCTGATGTTTAAAAAATAATTAATTTCTTTAACATATATTTTAATATATTTAACATGTATTGGACTACCTGCCATCTAGGGGAGGGGGTGGGGAGAAGGGGATAATTTCGAACAGAAGGCTTTGCAAGGGTCAATGATGAAAAATTACCCATGCATATGTTTTGTAAATAAAAGGCTTTAATGAAAATTTTAAAAAATAATAATAGCAAAGAGCTGGAAAAAATAATAATCTATTTCAGACTTTTATGACATACTATCATGAACTCAAAAGTTTAAATCCTATTGGGATAGCTTTTAAAGTTGTTTTTAACCACACAGAACAACAATGCCTTTTGTTATTAAGAAAAAATTAATAGACCAAACCAATGTACAATCATCAGCATCCTGCCTCCAAAAAGCAAAATAAACAACAAAACTCTTTTTTGACTAGGGGGAAAAAAGTCTCTGGAGACTATAGACTATTATATAGACAGGAAAGAAACCCAGTCCCAATATTGTTACTAACTTAATATGTTCACATTACCTTTTTTTCTTTGGAGGGTCTCTATAAAATGTAAATAAGCTTTTTGTCATTGTTGTTGAGTCATTTTAGTGTGACACCACCACCAGCACCACCCTTCTATTTTAGATTTTCTTGGCAAAGATGCTGGAATGGTTTGCCATTTCCTTCTCTAGCTCATTTTACAGATGAGGAAACTGAGGCAAACAGAGTTAAATGAATTGCCCAAAGTCACAGAGCTAGTAAATATCTGGGACCACATTTGAACTCAGATCCTCCTGACTTCAGCACCAGCACTCTATTTGCTGAACCACCTACCTACCAAGCTTTCCAGTCATTGATTCCTATAAGATTCTAGGTGTAACCTCCTAAAACAAATGTCTAATGTACTCCAAGGTTATAGAACATTTTGTACCTTGGCCCTAGTAGTAATACTTACATACCCTTTGCTATTAGAAGCCCTTCTGATTGTAGGCTGGAGTAAATATGAGCTCTTCCCTAAATCTGTACTTGAGGAGGAGGCCAAGCCACTTCACTTATGACCAGAGTACACTCCTGTGGCCTTCCCTATCATGCCCCCAAACAATTGAGTACCTTCCTTTCCTCCTCCCCTCCCCTAGCTGTGCCCTTTTAGATTCCTTTAATCCAAACCTAAAAATAAAACTTTATTAAGACATAAGCAATAAATAGTTATCCAGCCTCTACTTGAAGGCCTCCAATGAGAGGAAAATCCTTACCTCCCAAGGCAAAATCTTTTACAACTAAACAACTCAAACCATTAAGGAATTGTTCTTGATTTTAGTACTGGAAGCAGAGGCAAGATGGCAGAAAATAGACAGGTCTTTGGCTTAGATCAAGCCTCTGAACTGGTTTTGGAGTGACAGAACCCACAAATATTTGGAGTGTAACAAATTTCTATCAGAAAATCTTTTCGAAGAACTTCAGGAAAGGTCTGTCTCAATTGGGCAGAGAAGGACAGGGCCCAGAGCAGACCCAATGCAGGAAGGTTCAGGGCAGAGAGGCTTCCACGTGGGAGGATCTGGTGGGAGATTCAAAGTCAAAATACGACAACATTTACTGCTCTGTCCTGGTTCAGAAGGCAGTGGATCAGCAGAGTAGTTGTGAGACCTACAACACAACCACAAAAGGAAAATAGCCCCTAAGTCCAGCATAACAAGCAGGACTTGGCCATGCCCACCCAGCACAGGAAGGAAGTCAGCAGCACCGGCCCCAGGGCAGTGTGAAGCTGCCATCATTTGTAAAGGAAACTCAGAAATCTCCCCTTTACCTTAAGAGCAGACTTCAATCTTTTTAAATGAGCAAAAAAAGCAAAAAGAGCTCTGACCATAAATAGCTTTTATGGAGCCAGGGAAGAACACACCTTAAACCCTGAGGACCCTAAAGGTAAAACATCTTCAGATGAAGATGTAAGCTGGGTGATGTAAGCCATCTCACAAGGATCTCTTGGAAGAATTCAAAAAAGATCTTAAAAGAGAATTAAAAGAAAAATGGGAAAAGAGAATGCAAGCTCTGAAAAAGGAAACACAAAAATTGCCTGAAAAAAATCACTCCTTAAAAAACAGTTTTGGAAAAATGGAAAAAGTAAAACAACTCCTTGAAAAACAGAATTTGTGAAATGGGAAAAAAATCCAAGGAACAAGTTCAATTTGTCCAAATGTAAAAAGAGATAAAAAAGTTAACTGAAGAAAATAATTCGCTAAAAATTAGAACTGAACAAATGGAAGTGAATGAGTCCATGAGACATTAAGAATTAGTCAAACAAAACCAAAAGAACGAAAAAATAGAAGATTTTAATACTAAATTTCTTCTGCAATTTTTATCAGAGCTTCTGATCTGTTGTTCTTCCACATAAGAGCCCTGCAAATACTTGAACACATATGTTATTTGCCTCTTAAATGTTAAACCAAATCCTCAGTTTTTCAACTGATCCTTATTTGACAGGACCTCAAGATCTTTCCCTCCCAAGTGCTTCCTTGTCCATCAGTATCTTTCCTAAACTACGGCACCCCCAACTGAATACAGTACCACATATGTTCCCTAACCAAACCTTACTCCTAAAAGATATACTTCTTCTAATGCAGCCCAAGGGATCACGTTAGCGATTTTGGCTGCCATATTATACTACAGATACATATTAAGCTTGTAGTCCACTACTTTTATAGATCTTTTTTCCCCCAAACAAACATGCCACAGGCCCCATCCCACCACCCCCACCACTGCAATCTTATTCTTGGTTAAAAAAAAAATTTACAAGTGTAAGACTTTACATTTAATCCTAATGAATTTCTCCTAGTGAGATTCCATCAAGAGAAAGAATGACAAAATAGAAAGCTGATCTTAGAACCAAGAAAATCAGGAAGCACAAAGTTAAAGTTCTTGCTGGATAATGGATTCAAGTTTAAAAGATATTAGCTTTGTGACTGTGGCTAAATCATTTAACCTCTTAGAGCTCTAGTCCAGTGGTATCAAAATCAATTAGAAATGTATCCCTACAGGGATACTTAGAAAATCTGACATTATTAACATTAATAATTAATGTTATTATGTTGTACTGTATTATTATTTATTTTGTTAAACATTTCCCAATTACATTTAATGTGGTTCCCATGGAAAGCCCTAATTTTGACATGTACTCAAATTAATTGTTTAAGCATGTCAGTTACATAGAAAGACGCTGATCTGCACTGATAAAGGGAGTTTTCTTACCTGTGAGTATTACTGAAATTAGAGGTCCTATTCCTATATTCCCTAAGAATCAATCATTACTCTACTCTGTAAAGATCTTTAAGGATACTGGTTGTCATATAGTGAGTTAGCTCTGCCTCCATGCTTTGTGTTATCTGCAAATTAAATAAGCATGCCTTCTGTGCTTTTAAATAGGTCACTGATTAAAATGTTAAACATTACAGAATTAAGCATAGATCCCTGGAACATTAAACTGCAGACATAATTCCAGATCAATGTTATACAGGCAAAGAAAGAAGGGCTCATATGGTTTCCTTGTTTTTGACACGGTTAACTTCATCTTGAAAAATATTCTTCATTTACTACAAAGTAAGGAGACACATACTTCTATTGTCCTTATACTTTATAAATCTTTCCAATGTTGTCTTTGCTATTCAATTTCTCAGACAGTTTTACTTGTAGAAATGAAGATTTGCAGGCCAAGCCAAAACTAATAGAAAATAAACATGGCTTCCCAAAGACAAACTTTAGCCTGCAATACGGGAAAAGAGGTTCTACTTCCTAAAAGGAGTATTCTCTTGCAACACATTTGTCTGTGTGTGTTTTCCTGTAATAAACTTCTACTGGTCTACTGTAAGCAAGGAGTAGTCTTTTTACTCAATGATATACTCTCTGAGTCCAACTTGTCTAGTCTGTACTAAATAAAAACAAGTTTACCATTTTCTGACCACAACTCTTTCAGTTTTTTCCAAAAAGAACAACATGAATTGCCTGGGTAAACTACATCTATGGAATTCCTCTGAGCTTCTAGTTTGATATTCTGTCAAAAAAAAGAAAATACAACTTCACAAGTATAAGACTTTATATTTAATCCTAGTAAAATTCTCCTAGGAAGAGTAAAATGTGGCAGTTTTTCCTAAAGCTATGTTGAATCTTTGTGATTCTTTTTTCTACATGCTTACTAATAAGCATCTTTTATGATCCATTCTAAAAATTTCCAAGGAATCAAGCCTATGGTTTGCAGACTCTATCCATTTTCTTTTTTAAACAATAAGAACATCTGCCTTCCTCACTATTATGACAGCTGTATCATTCCCCATGATCTTTCAATTATAGCTAATACTTGGCTTGTTAATCACATCAGAACATCAGTTTTTTCAGTACCCAAGTATGTAGTTCATCTAAGTAAGATGACTTGAATTCAACATTGACAGCTAGGTGTTTTCTTATTCTCCTTGAAGTGACCATGGGTACCAACTCCCTAGAGCCAATTTTGTTCTGTTCTTTCCCAAATGACGTATCCTAGGCTGAAAAAATAAAAGCAAAATAAAAATTCATAAACTTTGTCTATTTATGTTGCCAAGTAACCTCTCTGAGACTTAGATTCCTTATCTATAAAGTAGAAATAAAATAGTATCTACTCCACAGGATTTTTCCAAGGATAAAATAATATATTTAAAGCATTCTTTAACTTAAAGCTTTCTATAGATGTGAGTTACCGTCATCACTGTTGTTGCTGTTCCCATTGACAGCAGTCCTAACTTTTCTTTGATCCTCCTCTTTCTAGCAGTACTAACAAAAATAACAACAAATATTTAATAAGAAAGCATCAAAGGAGAAACTGACTATTAGTGTATCCTATTTGTGTATATGTATCCTTAGGGAAGCTGTTCAGTCATTTTTCAATCATATCTGACTTCAGAGGCTCTGTTTAGGATTTTCTTGGTAGAGATACTGAAGTGGTTTGCCACTAACTTCTCCAGCTTATTTTATAGATGAGGAAACTGAGTCAAACAGAGTTAGGTGACTGGCTCAGGATGACATGATTATTAAGTGTCTAAGACCAGACTGAATGCAGAAAGAGGAGTCTTCCTGACTGCAGGCCTGGCACTTTATCCACTGCACCACCAACTAGCTGCCCCTGAGAGATCATGCAGCAGCAATTTCTTGAACTATCAAAAATAGGAGAAACTCCCAAGATTTGTTGTCTCAGAGGATAAACACACACTGTAGATGATTTATGTCAGAAGAAATCTAAACAACCCTGCTATCTTTTTTTTTTTTTGAGATGGCTTGATTTTGTAAGTAATAACAATAGTTGCTTTCTATATGGTAGTCAAAACTAAAAAAGTCTCAGTTATGCAGTGCTTTTTATGAGATTCAAAATAACTGAATTTAGCCTTTGCTTTTTTTATATTATATATATATATATATATATATATATATATATATATATATATATATTCTATGGCAAAGTAACATTTCAGAATAGCATTTTTATAATGAAAGGTAGTAATCTAATCTCTTAGGTCATTACAATTACAATGATCTAACCTTTATATAGTGCTTACTATTTTCCAGACCCTGTGCTAAGCTCTCCACAACTATTTTCTCATAACAACCCTGAAAGGTAGATGTTATTAGCCCAATTCTACTGATGAGGAAAATGAGGCAAATAGAGATTAAGTAGGGTTGTTACACTTAAGCTAATAAGTGTTTGAGGCAAAATATGAACTCAAGACTTCCTGACTTCAGGCCTGGTTTATCTACTACACCACCTAGCTGTCCTTGAAAAATGAACATGAGAGTTCAGACTGAACATAATGCAAAATGGGAGCTACCAACAATTCTTGAATGAGACAGTAACAGGGCAAAAAACTATATCTGAAAAAGATTATCTTGAGAAGATTATGGCAGACTGGAGTTGCAAGAAACTAGAGGTAGAGAGATAAATGATGAACCAATTGCAGTAATACAGACTTGAGAATCTAGAAGCCTAAACTAGATTAATGGAAATGAAGAGTACAAGACAATAAGCAAAATGTGCCCTTTTCATTTCAAAAATTCAAGTCATTGGATATTTATTAAGTACCCACTATGTGCAAAGCACAGAAATTGAAAGTATAAAGTAAAAAAATAACACCATTCACTTAATTGTAAAAGGTCTTATAGTTTCATAAAGGAGACAAAATATGTGCACAAATAAGTAGAATTGAAAGATATAATTGAATTTACAGCTAAAGAACTTCAGATAGGTTAAAATAAATGGAACCTCTCATTTTACAGAAAAGGAAATTGTAAGTGACTTAAACCAAGAATAGATAGACAATAACTATCTAAGACAGTATTTGAACGCCTGTAGACTCCTGTAGCACAACAAAAGAGTCTTAGATTTGAATTGTGGCTCACTTACTATCTATTAAGCCTCCATTTCCTTATCTGAAGAAAAAAAGAAAAAGAAAGAAAGAAAGGGGAGGGGCTGTGGAAGATTAGAGTAAATAACTTCTAAGATTTCTTCCAGCTTTAAACCTAACATTCTTTCTTTTACTCCAAAATCAAAGAAAAAAACTCAAGGCTGAGGATGGAGATTAAATTCTATTTGGTTAAAGGAAATAAGGAAAAGCCTCATGGCAAAAGAAGTGTCTAAAATGCATAGGGACAGAAGAAAAATATTTTTGTAAATAGGGATGGGGACTGAATGCATCCTAAGTACAACCATTGATCTGCATAAGCACAAAGATGTGAAAGGTAAGACCAAGATGCAACAAAGACAGCAGTTTTCTTGAAATGTGTAATATATAAAAGGATACAGAATGAGGTAAGACTAGAAAAGTGGATTCAAGAGGGCCCTGAATGATAAACTATCATTTTTATTTTTTCCTAGAGACATAGCATATAGTAGAAGGTTTCTGAGCAGGGGAATGATGGGAACATTTTTAAATAGAGCAGACAACTTGGTGAAATATCTAACTTAAAATAATTACTTGTATGTCTAGATCTAGTCTCTGAACAATGACAGAAAAGCAAGCATGAGATAAGTTTCTTCTCTTTCCTTTCCACTCTAAAATAAGTACATATAAGTAAGTTTTAAGTGAGACTTATACAATATAATTTTTCTTACTATGTGGTAAGAAAAATGAAAATCTTTTAAAAGTTTCTAATTGTTATTTTCAATCCCAATATTATGCTACAGTTTCCTTGAATTGTTCTGCCTCAGTTTCCTTGAATTGTTATATTTCAGTTCCTTGAATTGTTCTGCCTCAGTCTCCCTGGTTGCAATCCCCCTTCCTGACTATTAGAATCAATGGCTAGGAGCCCTGACCATTAGCATTCCAAAGAGCCATAAATTGTAGATAGGTTACTTAGAGATAGGTAAGCATATCTTCTATTTCAAACATTCTGGCTCCTAGGTCCTCACCCCCAACCTGTCAGAACCGAATTTATGGTCCATTCCTAAAAAGTCCGGCTCACCAATGCTCTCCAGTGCTCTCACCTTCTGCCTTTATTTACCTTATCACTGACGTCCTATAAAAAAATCCTTAGAATTCTTCACTTGTTGCTGGATACTTTGAGATTTATTCAGCCCTGGGAGCAACATGGATTCTGTTTCCCCACACACACAATCTCTCCCTCTCAAAATATTAAAAACTCTCTAATCTCTATCTTGCCTCAGTTTCTCCAGCATTACACTATGGAATGTAAGAAATTGAGGATATATACCTGAAAACAGTATTTTCTTGATCACGGTTCTCTTTCAGAAGAAACATCTCCCTCTGCCCCACTGCTGGCACTGGGATCATCTTTGCGAGAGACATTTCTTTCCTTACTTGACTCAGAAGGTCCTTTTGCTCTGGTTTTTTCCTTTCTCTGTTGTTGTTTTTCAAGCTTTGAAAGCTGGGGAGGGAAAGGAAAATATATTTGTATATATTTTACAGATATATACATATGCAACATATGTGTTTTCAAAAATACAACATAACCTCAGTCATAAGCAAGCACCCCAACAGGGATTAAGCTATAGCAAAACAATATTAATCATGAAGCAGATCCATTTTAAATAGCTCAGTCTCCTGTGGCTTTTTAGAATTTTTAGAATTTTAGAGTTGAAAGGGTTCTGAGAGGCCATCTTGTCCAATCCAGATACAATCTGCTGATAATATCACACCTACCTGCTTTTCTTTGAAGATTCAATAATTAAGAAACCATGAAACATACTATGTATGTTTTAAAATATACTATGGGATTTTCTGATATGGAAGATCTTTTAAAAAATATATAGCAATCCAAAAGAGCTCACTTCTCTCAAAAAAGATAAATTATATGGTTTCTTTAATCAACTTTTCATAAATCTTTTTAAAAGAATGATGGCATTTGGGGGGAATCTTGTCTGACAGTTTATTTCTTAAATGATATAACATACATATAAAGGAATTTTTGTATGAATAAAGTACTAAAGAGATGAAATTATTAAAATATTTTATTATATAGAAAGAAAACCAATCAGATTTCAGTCATTTTTTTGAGTTAACAAACAACTCCTAAAAATATAACTTAGCAAAAGATGCTTAAAGTAGCCTAAAAATAATGGTTTGGATTTACAAAGTAATCTGTAACTTATATAGAGTCCTTTTCATATAACCAATTCTCTAAGATAAGGCATCAATCAAACTCAGAATTATTGATCCTTAGGCTTCAGTCATCATCTTCTCATTAATCTTCACTATTCTGAAAAGGTATGTCAAGAGCAAATGTTATTATTCCCATATTATTTTGGGGAGAAACAGAAGTATACTGTGGTAATGGAGGCCTGCTCAGCAAGTCAGCAATAAAGCAAAAAAGTTGTAAAAGTCTCAATCTTTAATCAAGCCTTCAGTAAATGACTTCCCTTGAATCAAATGTTTACTTAAAAAGATAATGTACAGATTTTCCCCAGTCTTATGGTTGGTGAATGTTTTTTTTTTTTTTTTATTCTTACTAGGAATATGACTTTTTTTTATTCTTATTAGGAATATAACAAAGTGTGGCATTGTTTTTGTACTATTTTAATTTATCTTTTATCTCTTAAATTGGCCTGTTCTACATATGAGCAAAATCTAATTAGAGTGAAAAGAAAATAACTAAAGGAAAATGCAAGACCTGAATTTTTATAGATTATAATACAGATAGAAATTTGACCCAATTCCTTGTTAAGATTCCAAAAAAGTCTTTTATGATATAAGTTAAACAGATCAAATGGCTACTGTTATTTTTTAAAGACTACAAGGCATTAATTATTGCTGAAACTGATTACACCTGTACTGTAGTATCCTTGCTGTAAGAAGACAAAATTATTCATGGCCTAGTGAGAGAGTCAGGAACTCCCAAATTAACTTCCTTAATTGAGGACATTAACTATTAGACATAGAACATTTACTTATTCTTTTGACCACCTTCTCTGCCACTTTCAGTTTTACAGAGCACAGAGAACTTAAGGGGCTTGCCCAGAATTGCATAGCCAGTATGTTCAGAGGTGAGACTTGAAGTTTTATCTTCCTGACTTCAAAGCTGGCAAACTAACCACTACACAGAATACTGCCTCTCAATGCATTCCATACATTGACCAATCCATATCTTTGGTTTTAAATGAAATCTTGACTTTATATGAATCATATTTCCCCATATCACCAGTTCTTCATTTTAAAGATAAACTTTAATTTATATACTACTCTTAACAGAATGCATTTACATTACATTGCTATCAAGTTATAATCAATAAAAATTAAAATTATTTAATATATATATAAATGTATAAGCATTTATCTATAATTAACAATAAATGAAGCAATATTTAATAAAACTATTCCATGTCACAGACCAAGTTACTCAAACTCTTTGTAGATCCATATCCTCAAGTCAAAAAGGTTAATCAGTGAATATTAGATTATAAGTGAGTTTAAAGGAAATCTGCAATAAACACCACTGAGATAAAATAACAGTAAAACCAATACATAATCATTTACCTCAATATATGCATTTGGTACTCAACTATGATGTTTGCTATTTCCAGCAAGTGTTAATTAATGGCCTATTATATGCAAGGTATTAAGCTAGTAAACAAAGGCATAAAAATATGAAAAGAAGCAAGTTCTACCTTCCAGGAATTTACAAATTATTGGAAGATTCAACAAGCAAAAAAGATTATCAGACAGTAGATAATCTAAGATAGAAAATAGTACTGGCAGCTAAAATGATTAGGAAAGGCTTCAAAAAGGAGGAAATACTTGGAGGAACTAAAGGATTCACAGAAATAGAGATAAAGAGACAGTGCTTCCCAGATGTGAAAAATGGCCTATGCCTGTAAGCAAGGTTAATTGTAATATAAGGTTAATACACTAATATATAGTTGATGGAGTTGTGAACTGATCCAACCATTCTGAAAAGCAATTTGGAACTATGCCCAAAAGGCTATCAAACTGTGCATACCCTTTGATCCTACAGTGTCTCTATTGACTCTGTATCTCAAAGAGATCATAAAATCGGAAAAAGGACCACATGTGCAAAATATTTGTAGCAATCTTTTTTGGGTTGGCAAGAAACTGGAACTTGAGTGGTGCCTGTATGGTATATGAATGTTATGGAATATTATTGTTCTGTAAGAAATGACCAGCAGGGTGATTTCAGAGAACTGGAGAGACTTACATGAACTGATGCTAAATGAAGTAAGTAGAACCAACAGAATATTGGAAATAGCAACAGCAAAATTATGTAATTATGTAAAAATGATCAACTTTGATGGATGTATCAACAATGAAATGATTCCACTCACAATTCCAATAGAGAGAGAGAGAGCCATTTGCATCCAGGGAGAGAACTATGGGAACCGAATATGGATCACAACATAGTATTTTGATTTTTTGTTGTTATTTGCTTGCTTATTTGTTTTTTTTCTCTCTAATTTTTTGATCTGATTTTTCTTGTACACCATGATAAATATGAAAATATATTTAGAATAATTGCACATTTAACCTATATTGGATGTTTTGCTGAAGGGGGAGATGGAGAGAGAAACATTTGGAAGGCAAAGATTTGCAAGAGTGAATGTTGAAAACAATCTTTGTCTGTACTTTGATAAATAAACAACTAATTTTAAGTAATATAGGATCAATAATAGTGAGGCAAACTGAGTTGAAAAAGTGAAACTGCAAGCATAGAAGTTACAAAATGCTAGATTGAAAAAATTGTAATTTTTTACAGAAACAACCAAGAACACCTGATTTTTTAAATATAGTCAAACTTGTATTTTAGAAAAGTTATTTTGGCACCTGTGTGGATAACGGGATGTAAAGTCAGAGACAAATTAGGTTTGTGAAACTGATGAGATAAGAAGTAAAAAGGGTTACAGCCATGTGATTGGAGGAAAAAGAAGAGATGCTATGGAGATAGAAGTGACAAGATTTGGAAACTGAATATGAAGATTAAAAGAAAAGAGTCAAGGATGAGATTAGATGATCCAACAAATAAAGACCTTCATCAGAAAAAGAGAAATGTGGAGGAGAGAACAGTTTAAGTAAAGAGATGAGTTTCATTTTGAATACTGTTAATTTAAGATGTTGACTAAAAATCTGGGACTGGAATTCCATTAGGCTAGGTTGCTAGGTTGGTATTTAGGCTTTAAAGGAAAATGTGGGAGAGAAGAGGAATTGGGTGGCCAACCAAACAAAATATACAGAGCCATTGTGTTGACCTCATTGCTGGATGCCTCTGAAACCTGGACAGTCTAGAGAAATCCAGCAATTTCAAAAATGCCATTTTTCCATTTGAATTGTCATAGGAAGATTCTGAAGATCACCTGACAAGATAAATAACAGACACTGAGGTCCTTTTTCCAACTGAAGAGCCAAACACTCAAACACTACTTCAAAGAGCACAACTCTAATGGGCCATCCATGTTATTTGTTCAAATGCCAAGCCTTTTCTTGCCAAAAAGACTATTTTATAGAGAACTCATACAGGAAAAGTGTAAAATGGTAGCCAAAAAAACCAATACAAGGACACTCTCAAGATCTCTCTTGAAAACTTTAGAATTGATATTGTGACATGAATCACCCAGCACAGTGTGCCTTCATCAGAGAAGGTACCGGGCTCTATGAGCAAAGCAGAACTGAAGTAGCTCAAAAGAAACACAAGACGCATAAAGTTAGAGAATCCACCCAAATGTTCATAGAGATTACTTTTGGCAGAGCATCTCAAACTCATATGACTCTACTATGGGGAAGTAATTTTGGTCTTGTTTAGGAACGAAAGACAACAACCAAGACTGGATATTGAGTTATAGGAACACAGAAAGAAAAGGGGCTTAGGAAAACCCACAAGAACGCCTAGGGAAAGCAGGCAAGAGATAAGCAGTGGTCCAAAAAAGAAGAATGAGAAAAAGCAATCAGTGGGATCATAAGAGAATCCTAAGAGAAAGCCTAGGGAGAGAACATTCAGGAAAACCCAGGGCCAACAGGGTTAAGTGACTTGCCAAGGATGAGACAGCTAGGAAGTGTCTGAGACCTGGTTTGAACTCATAAAGATGAGTCTTCGATTCCAATCTGGGTGCTCCATCCACTGTGCCTCCTAGCTGCCCTCCAAATGTGTCTAATTCTCCTTAATTCTTAAAATACCTTCACTTAAACCCTTAAACTCTCAACCAATCTCTCTCCTCTCTTTGTCAACCAAACCCTGAAAAAATGTGTGTACACAGTTCCTTCAGAGTTCCTTTTCTCTCACTTATATCAATCCTGTAACCCATCTTTTGACCTCCTCATCCAACTGCCTGTGTCCTTTTCTCAAATGATACCTTAACCATCGCATCTGATGGTGATCCTTTCCTGATTTTTACCTTCTGTGGACAGTTTCTCTATTCCCATGCTTTGGGCTCAGTCCTGTGCCCACTACACTCTTTCTCCCTGCTGACTCAAATACTACCCACTGGCATGTGGGTAGCTGCCATCTCAACTTCAACTGCCTATAGGACACTTCCCAACGACATCTCAAATTCACCATGTCTGAAATAGAATTTATCTTCTCCTCTTTTCCAAGTATCTCCAGTCTATAGTAATGGCATTAGTTTCCTCACTCCCCATATTCAGTCAATTGTCAAATTTTGTCATTTCTTCTTCCACAGCATCTCACACACCCAAGCCTCTCTCTCTCTCTCTCTAGCACCTTAACTCAAAACGTGATCACTTCTTGCTAGATTACTGAAATGTCTTTATTTTTCTCCCTGGAACAAATCTAGTCCCATCCCAATTTAACCTGCTTCAGCTGCTGAAATTATTTTCCTGAAGGATAAATCTAGCCCTTATTCAATACTCTCCAGTGACTCCTTTTTACCTCTATGACTAAAAACAACCTTTTTTGTTCAAGCTATTCACTTATCCTGCCAGTCTCATTACACATTATCCCCTTCTCTCTCCCTCCTTCCCTTTACCTCCCTCTTATTTTTATTTATTCTATATGTATGAGCATACATGTACTCATCTCCATCATTAAGAGTAAAGCTCCTGAAAAGAACCGAATTGGTTCACTAATTATATTTGTATCCCCAGCACCTAGAGCAGTACCTAGCCCATGTAAGTACTTAATAAATGTTTGTAAAATGACTATAAGTATAATAGCTTCTACATTCTGTCAATCTTGAATTCGGAGGTATATATTTCACCAATATGTAGATAACCCTGGACCCCTCTGAGTGCTGCTGAATTAGAAGCTGACAACTCTAGTCACTATTGATTCATGTAGGTTACTATTTCTCAGAGCAGATGTGCCAGGTCTATAAGCTTAATAAATGACTGACAACACTGATTCTAGAAGGGAAAGGTAGTAAGTAGGCAAGTAGTATTTCACCCTAGGTATTCAGATACTTTAACCAAAGTAAGTTTTGCCTATTCTTTTCTCCTTTACAACCCTCTTCCCCATTAGTCTCAAATTATTTATAAGCAAAAGTTAATACTTATATCTCTTACTCAATATACTCATATTACATTATTTCTATTTAATTATAATAAAGTGTGATGAAGGTTAAATAGATTTTTAAATAAAATGAATTCCTGTAATCCAAGATATAATTACTTACAGGAGACAGTGTGCCTTTATTGATACAAAATATTCATAAGAGCCATAAGAAAAAAACAATTATCTCCTTTCTTCTGCATTTGGCCCAAAGTGGTAGCAATGTCCCATTAAACAGAACATCTATCTGTGACATCAAAGAATTATACTTCAAACACTCCAATGGATCTGTAAATTCAGGGATATGGATGTTTCTTCTACTGATTTAGATGATAACTCAAGAATGCCTATCCTTTCCAAGTCACTCTTATCTATATCCTTCCTAAAATTCAGCACAAGGGGGACGGGTAGTTGGTTTAATATATAGAGCAACAGCCCTTTAGTCAGGAGGACCTGAGCTCAAATCCGGCCTCAGACACTTAACACTTCCTGGCTGTGTGACCCTGGGCAAGTCACTTAACCCCATTGCCTCAGCAAAAAAAAGAAAAAAGAAAAAAAAAAAAAGAAGAAGAAGAATTCAGTACAAGAGGTCCACTCAATGTGCACAAGGACACAGTCTTCCTGATTTCAAAAACACAGCAGTGGAACACTCAGGCTGTCTACCACTATATTTCTCTCAACATTTTTATTTCCTAGCATGAATTTCTTGGATGAAATCTTTTACTCTTGTACTTTAAAATTCTTCATTGATTATATATTACACCTAATGCACACTCCATACCACAAGTTTTCCTAGTAGTCTATGCATGATTTATATTTTTAATTATTTGGAGATGGCGGTATTCCATATCTCACTACTATATAACAGCACCAGCAAAATAGTTTATTAATAAATGGAGATTAGCAATATCCTGAAATAATTCTCTTCCCCCCAATTAATTATGAGTATTATTTATTCACTTGTATTTCATACTTCTGATCTACTAATTCTCTGTTTATCTGATTGCAAGTGATAAACATTCTTCATTTACTTGATTTTTTCCTACAGAGAATCAGGACCAAATTCTTTTGAATGACTATCAATCTCATATAAGAGAGTCCTCAATGGTCTGAGACTTAATATTACCACCACAACATCCTCTGAAAACAGAAGCATTTGGAAGACCTCATCATTCAGTAATTGTTATTTTTCTTTAAATCTGGTTTATTTTACATTAAAGTTCATCTATCATAACAGCAAACACTTTTGGCGAACATGCATTTTCCTATTTTATACCTTGTCTGGTATAAAGCATTATTGAACAAGGTCATTTCTGCTGTTATATTTTAAAAGTAATAATGAATTATTCTGATGTTGTATACTGAAGAAATATTTTTGAAAAGTATTTTTAAAAAGGGTAAAGTGGTGGTACTACACCTCATGAAGAGGCAAAGGTAACCTATTATATATGAAAGAAAGAAAGGAGGGGGATGAACATAGTGTGTATCAATAGACATATTCAATTTATGGTGAAACTTCTTCCACTTCATTGAAAAGTGAGAGGGAAGTAAGCTAAGGGGAAGGGAATACAGAAATTGTGAGGAAAAGGGGTAAAATAGGGGGAGGAACTTTAAGGTGGGGGAGGCATACTAAAAAGGGAGGGCTGTGAAAAGCAAGTGGCGTTCACAAGCTTAATACTGGGTAGGGGGGCAAGAGGGAAGGAAAGGAGAAAAGCATAAGCAGAGGTTAGCAAGATGGCAAGCAATACAGAATTAGTCATTCTAACCATAAATGTGAAGGGGGTAAACTCCCTCAAAGAGAAAGCAGTTAGCAGACTGGATTAAAAGCCAGAATCCTACTATATGTTGTTTACAGGAAACACACCTGAAACAGGGTGATACATTCAAAATAAAAGTAAAAGGGTGTAGCAGAATCTACTATGCTTCAGGTGAAGCCAAAAAAGCAAAACCAAAAATTGAAAAGAGATAAGGAAGGGCATTATATCCTGCTAAAGGGTAGCATAGATAATGAAGCAGTATCAATATTAAACATATATACACCAAGTGGTGCAGCATCTAAATTCTTAAAAGAGAAATTAAGAGAGCTGCAAAAAGAAATAGACAGCAAAACTATAATAGTGGGAGATCTCAACCTTGCACTCTCAGAATTAGATAAATCAAACCATAAAATAAATAAGAAAGAAGTCAAAGAGGTAAATAGAATATTAGAAAAGTTTGATATGATAGATGTTTGGCAAAAGCTAAATAGAGACAGAAAGGAGTACACTTTCTTCTCAGCAGTCCATGGAACCTATACAAAAATGGATCATATACTAAGACATAAAAACCTCAAAATCAAATGCAGTAAGGCAGAAATAGTAAATGCATCCTTTTCAGACCACAATGCAATCAAAATTACATTTAATAAAAAGCCAGGGGAAAATAGACCAAAAAATAATTGGAAACTAAATAATCTTATACTAAAGAATGATTGGATAAAACAGCAAATCATAGACATAATTAATAACTTCACCCAAGAAAATGACAATAATGAGACATCATACCAAAATGTGTGGGATACAGCCAAAGCAGTAATAAGGGGAAATTTTATATCTCTACAGGTCTACTTGCATAAAATAGAGAAAGAGAGGGTCAACAAATTTGGCTTACAACTAAAATCGCTAGAAAAGGAACAAATTAAAAACCCCCAAACACGAAACTTGAAATTCTAAAAATAAAAGGTGAGATTAATAAAATTGAAAGTAAAAAAAACTATTGAATTAAAATAAAACTAAGAGTTGGTTCTATAAAAAAAACCAACAAAATAGACAAACCCTTAGTAAATCTGGTTAAAAAAAAGAAAGAGAAAAAGCAAATTGTTAGTCTTGAAAATGAAAAGGGAGAACTCACCACTAATGAAGAGAAAATTAGAACAATAGTTAGGAGCTACTTTGTTCAACTTTATGCCAATAAATTCGATAACTTAAATAAAATGGAAGAATACCTTCAAAAATATAGCTTGCCCAGATTAACAGAGGAAGAAGTAAGTAGTCTAAATAGTCCCATTTCAGAAAAAGAAATAAAACGAGCTATTAACCAACTCTAAGAGAAAAAATCCCCAGGACCGGATGGATTTACATGTGAATTCTACCAAACATTAAAAGAATAACTAACTCCAATGCTATATAAACTATTTGAAAAAATAGGGATTAAAGGAGTCGTACCAAATTCCTTTTATGACACAGATATGGTACTGATACCTAAACCAGGTAGATTGAAAACTGAGAAAGAAAACTATAGCCCAATTTCCTTAATGAATATTGATGCTAAAATCTTAAATAAGATATTAGCAAAAAGACTTCAGAAAATCATCCCCAGGATAATGCACTGTGATCAAGTAGGATTTATACCAGGAATGCAGAGCTGGTTTAATATTAGGAAAACTATTAGTATAATTGACCATATTAATAATCAAAATAATAAAAACCATATGATCATCTCAATAGATGCAGAAAAAGCATTTGATAAAATCCAACGCCCATTCCTACTAAAAACGCTTGAGAGTATAGGAATAAATGGATTATTCCTTAAAATAATAAGGAGCATATATTTAAAACCATCAGTAAACATCATATGTAATGGCGATAAACTGGAACCTTTCTCTGTAAGATCAGGAGTGAAACAAGGTTGCCCACTATCACCATTACTATTCAATATAGTACTAGAAACTCTAGCCTCGGCAATAAGAGCTGAGAAAGAGATTCAAGGAATTAGAGTAGGAAATGAGGAAATCAAACTATCACTCTTTGCAGATGACATGATGGTATACTTAGAGAACCCCAAAGACTCTGCTAAAAAGCTATTAGAAATAATTTAGAACTTTAGCAAAGTTGCAGGATATAAAATAAACCCACATAAATCCTCAACATTTTTATACATTGCCAACACAATCCAAGAGCAAGAGATACAAAGAGAAATTCCATTCAAAATAACGGTCGATAGTATAAAATATTTGGGAATATATCTACCAAAGGAAAGTCAGGAATTATATGAGCAAAATTACAAAACACTTGCTACAAAAATAAAGTCAGTTTTAAATAATTGGAAAGACATTCAGTGCTCTTGGATAGGGCGAGCTAATATAATCAAGCTGACAATATTCCCCTAAACCAATCTATCTATTTAGTGCTATACCAATCAGACTCCCAAGAAACTATTTTAATGACCTAGAAAAAATAACAACAGAATTCATATGGAACAACAAAAGGTCGAGAATTTCAAGGGAAGTAATGAAAAAAAAATTAAATGAAGGTGGTCTAGCTGTACCTGATCTAGAACTATATTATAAAGCAACAGTCACCAAAACCATTTGGTATTGGCTAAGAAATAGACGAGTTGATCAGTGGAATAGGTTAGGTTCACAGGGCAAGATAGTGAATAAAAATAGCAATCTAGTGTTTGACAAACCCAAAGATCCCAACTTTTGGGATAAGAATTCATTATTTGACAAAAACTGCTGGGAAAATTGGAAATTAGTATGGCAGAAACTAGACATGGACCCACATTTAACACCACATACTAAGATAGGATCAAAATGGGTCCAAGATTTAGGCATAAAGAACAAGATCATAAATAAATTAGAGGAACATAGGATAGTTTTCCTCTCAGACTTGTGGAGGAGGAAGGAATTTGTGTCCAAAGGAGAACTAGAGATCGTTATTGATCACAAAATAGAAGATTTTGATTACATCAAATTAAAAAGTTTTTGTACAAACAAAACTAATGCAAACAAGATTAGAAGGGAAGTAACAAATTGGGAAAACATTTTTACAGTTAAAGGTTCTGATAAAGGTCTCATCTCCAAAATATACAGAGAATTAACTTTAATTTATAAGAAATTAAGCCATTCTCCAATTGAAAAATGGTCAAAGGATATGAACAGACAATTTTCAGATGATGAAATTGAAACTATTTCCACTCATATGAAAGAGTGTTCCAAATCACTACTGATCAGAGAAATGCAAATTAAGACAACTCTGAGATACCACTATACACCTGTCAGATTGGCTAAGATGACAGGAACAAATAATGATGAATGTTGGAGGGGATGTGGGAAAACTGGGACACTGATGCATTGTTGGTGGAGTTGTGAAAGAATCCAACCATTCTGGAGAGCAATCTGGAATTATCCCCAAAAAGTTATCAAACTGTACATACCCTTTGACCCAACAGTGCTACTACTGGGCTTATATCCCAAGGAAATACTAAAGAAGGGAAAGGGACCTGTATGTGCCAAAATGTTTGTGATAGCCCTTTTTGTAGTGGCTAGATACTGGAAAATGAATGGATGCCCATCAATTGGAGAATGGTTGGGTAAATTATGGTATATAAATGTTAGGGAATATTATTGTTCTGTAAGAAATGACCAACAGGAGGAATACAGAGAGGCTTGGAGAGACTTACATCAACTGATGCTGAGTGAAACAAGCAGAGAACTAGGAGATCATTATACACTTCAACAATGATACTGTATGAGGATGTATTCTGATGGAAGTGGATATCTTCAACATAGAGAAGAGCTAATCCAATTCCAATTGATCACTGATGGGACAGAATCAGCTACACCCAGAAAAAGAACACTGGGAAATGAGTGTAAACTGTGAGCATTTTTTGTTTTGTTTTGTTTTTCTTCCCAGATTATTTTTACCTTCCGAATACAATTCTTCCTTTGCAACAACAACAAAATTCGGTTCTACACATATATATTGTACCAGCATATACTATAAGATATTTAATATGTATGGGAATGCCTGCCATCTAGGGGTGGGGGTGGAGGGAAGAAGGGGAAAAATTTGGAACAGAAGGGAGTACAAGGGATAATGTTATAAAAAAAAAAAAAATTATCTATGCATATGTACTGTCAAAAAAAAGTTAAAATTATAAAATTAATAAAAAAGAAAAGAAAAGTATTTTAAAGCAGCATTTTCATTTACAAAATCACTTTTTTTTTTCATCCACAAAGAATCTAATTATACTGAGTTCTAAATCTTTTTATACAACAGAGAAGAAGTCAGGCAGTCAGGATAGTGATAGTGGGTAACAACAGATCATCTTAAATGTAAACTGGATAAATGGGGAAAGGGAAAGGGAGAACAAAAGGGAGAGGGACAAGGAAAGGCCAGGGAGAAGAACAACAAAAACAGACATGATTATTAAAGATAAACAGAAAAACTAAATGTTAACCAAATGTCACATCATCAAAATTTTTAAAAATTAAATGAATGATGGAAATTAACAGTAAAACTAAAATAGCAGGGAGGGGAGATTCAATTTAGCCTTCTCAGACATAGATAACTCTTTTTTTAAAATTTTTTAAAGAAATGAAGCTGAATAGAATTTCAGCTAATACGGTTAGATATGAGAGACCTCTAGAGAAATCTGAATGAGAATAGAAAGTAATAATACTTATTCCAGGCTGTTAAGGCATCTTGAGCATGTATTGGGGCGAGAGAGAAAGAGCGAGAGAGCGAGAGAGAGAGACAGAGGGAGAGAGAGGGAGAGAGAGGGAGAGAGAGGGAGAGAGAGAGAGAGAGAGAGAGAGAGAGAGAGAGAGAGAGAGAGAGAGAGAGAGAGAGAGAGAGAGAGGGGGAGAGAGAGAGAGAGAGAGAGAGAGAGAGAGGAGAGAGAGAGAGAGAGAGAGAGAGAGAGAGAGAGAGAGAGAGAGAGAGAGAGAGAGAGGGAGAGGGAGAGGGAGAGAGGGAGAGAGGGAGAGAGGGAGAGAGGGAGAGAGGAAGAGAGGGAGAGAGAGAGAGAGAGAGAGAGAGAGAGAGAGAGAGAGAGAGAGAGAGAGAGGGAGAGAGGGAGAGAGAGAGAGAGAGAGAGAAAAGAAAACACCTCACAAATAAATGCAGAAAAGCAGAAATATTAAACATAGCATTACCACTTATAATGCAATAAAAATTGCACTGGACAAAGAGCCTTTGGAGCAGATTAAAAATTAACTGCAAACTAAATAACTCAATTCTAAAGAATGGATGGGTCAATGAACAAATCATAGAAATATCCAATAATATCATTAAAGAGAATGACAATAATGAGGTAATATATTGAAATATGACCAAAGTAGTACTTAAGGGAAAATTCATACATAAAAGAGAAAAAGCACATCAAAAAACTAGGAGAAAAAGCACATCAAAAAACTAGGCATACAAATTAAAAAAAAAAAAAAATACAAAGTATCAATGAATTTAAAACTCCAAAATAAACACCAAAATGAGATCCCAAAAAAATCAAAGATATCAATAAAAATGAAGGCAAATAAATACAAAAAAAAAAAAAAAAAGACCTATGAGCTTGTTTTTTATATATATATACATACATATACATATGTACATATGTATGTATGTATTAGCTGATACTAATCTAATTTTAACAAAAGAAAAATATTATCAATATCAAAAATGAAAAAGTTGAATTCATAATCAATAAAGAGAAATAAAAGAAATTATTAGACATTATTCTTTAAAATCTATGCCAATAAAATGACAATTTTAATGTAATGGATGAATATTTACAAAAAGATACATTTCCTATTTTACCAAAATGTGAGAAAGAATAAAATAAATAACCCTGTCATAGAAAAAGAAACTGAACAAACATCCAAAGAAAAAAGAATACAGGAATGTTAGATTTATAAGCAAATTCTATCAAACATTTAAATAACAATCCATTCTAATACTACATAAAGAGTTGGAACATATTTTTATTTTATTAGGAATATTAGAAACATTAGAAACAAATATTAGGAAAATTAGAAACATAATTCATAACTTTGACACTATAGAACACATATCTGTTTTTTAAAAAGTAGAAGCATAGGAATGAATATTCATTTTACTAATGACAAGTATCTTATCTAAAACCAAGAATTTATCTAAGAGGAAATACAAAGAGATCAAGGATAAAGCAAGGATATTAGTATTGAAAATAGTTAGTAGGGGCAGCTAGGTGGCGCAGTGGATAGAGCACCAGCCTTGAATTCAGGAGGACCCGAGTTCAAATGTGATCTCAGACACTTAACACTTCCTAGCTGTGTGACCCTGGGCAAGTCACTTAACCCCAGCCTTAAAAAAAAAAAAAGAAAAAAAAAAGAAAATAGTGATAGAAATGTAATCAGAGCAATAAAATTTTAAAAAGAAATTAAGGAATAAGTATAGGCAAAGAAGAAACAAAATTGTCATCTTTTGTAGATGATTTCATGAGTTACTTAGAGAACTCATGAAAGTCAGCTAAAAAACAAAATGAAAACAATCAGCAACTTCAGCAAAGTTGCAGGATAAAAATAAGCCCACACAAATTACCCATATTTCTGTATGTTGCCAACAAAACCCATCAGAGAAAATAAAGAATTTCCTTATAAACAGTATAAAATACTTGGGAATCAAACTGTCAAGATACACAGGAATTATTAAGAACACAATTATAAAATGCTCTAAATCATATAATTAAAGAAATATAAATTAAAATAATTTGGAGTTACTACCTCACACTTATCATACTGGCTAAGATGACACAAAAGGAAAAATGACAAATTCTAGAGAGACTGTAGGAAAACAGGAAAACCAATGCACAACTGGTGCCACTATGAAGTGGTCCAACCATTCTGGAAAACAATTTGGAATTATGCTCAAAAACTATTAAGGTCATATGCAAACATATCTTTTGACACAGCAATAACACTATGTCTCTATACACTAAAAAGATCAAAGGAAAAAGGGAAAAAGTTATATGAATAAACATATTTATAGCAACTCTTTTTGTGGAGGAAAAGAATTGGAGGTTGAGGAACTATGCATCAATTTGGAAATAGATGAACAATTTTTGTTCTATGAATATGATGGGAAACTGCTGTACCAAACAGAAATAATAAAAATCATGATTTCAGATCACCTAAGAAGACTTGTAGGACTGAAACAAAGTCAAATAAATAGAACCAGGAGAATAATTTATATAAAAAGAACAATACTATAAAGACAAAAAACTTTGAAAGACTTAGGAATTCTGATTAACACAGTGATCATACAATTCCAGTGGATTCATGACAAAACATACTATCACCTCAAGATGGAGAAGTGGTGAACTCAGAGGGCAGATTGAAGTATTTGTTTTTTAACATGGCTAATGTGGAAAAGTTAGTTTTAAGTGGAATTGCTTATCTATACATAGTTGTCTAGCATTTTATGTTTCTTGTACTTTCAATGGATAAGTGTAGAGAGCCAGAACTCTGAAGAAGGATACTTGATACAAGGTGGTAACTGAGAGGAATTGATAAGACAATAGTTATCTAGTTTAGCACTGTGATTAAATAGTTCTCTAGTTCAGGACATGTACATGAGCATGTACTTAATATAGTTCTACAAGATTGACACCTATGATGATGTAATTATAATAGAGTATTATAATTCAAGTATGCTTCTCCAGAGTTCTGGCTTTCTACAGATAAGGAAGGATGGGGGAAAAGGAGAGGGAAAATTTGGAACTGATAATAAAATAAAATTAAAAATTTAAAATACTTCCAAAGATATTAAGGAATAAAGAGCCTAGTTAGTAAAAATCAAATTTTTGATTTATTCATATCCACTGTGTTTTCTATCCTCCATTAAAAAAACAAATACCAGGGTAATCTTATATTTTCTATAACAGTGATGGCAAACACAACTAGAACTGAGGGCCACTAATAAGGAGACTGCAGACTGCCAATTGACTTATTATTAAAATGCAATGTTATCTATATTTTATTGCATTTTTTCTTTATTTTACTAAATACTTATCAATTACATTTTAATCTGATTTTCACAACACTCACGAGTGTTATGGGCTGGAGGGTTTGGGGCTATATATTTGACTATTTGGTCTACAGTTTGCAGTCAGCTGGGAGATAACAAAGAAAAGAATCTATTGTTGAATACTTCTTGTGAGCAAAAATGGTTTACTATTCAAAATAACTGTCTTTACCATCCACTGCACAAAGATAAGAATTTAAATGAAAGTATTCAAATGGCGCTAATTTTTAATACAAAAGGCAAATTATAATTCCAGTTGAAATACTACTGAGACATTTTAAAACACAGGCAGAGGTACACTAAGATGAAATGGTTGCCAAAACTGTTTTGAATTTTTGTATTATTTTAATTCATTTACTACTATGAAGTATCTAAAAGAATTGTCTACCTGTAAGCATGTAGACCAACAAATATGCATATAGAATAGAAAACCAGCTTTTACTTCAAGTACAATTTCATATTACTATTTAATTATTAAGCAGAGAGAAGTGAATTTTTAACTATGACAATAAACTCCATTATATAATTTTCAAATTTGTATTCCATTTTCTAAATTATGTCTGAAAGAAAAATCAAAGCTATATACCAGCAAAAATAAAATTACCAGATCTGAAATCCTTATTAGATCCAGTAAATTTATATTTATAATGAATTAGACTTTCAACATTTATCCTGGGCAATCTTATGTTTTGTCCATTTTGTTTTAAAAGAAATTATTCAGCATTCTCTGTTCCCTTCCTATTGGACACCATTCTAAATAACTATAGTCTATAATGAACATAGTTTGACTAATTACATCCAAGAAAATCCAGACATAAACCAGTGTTGAATTGCATAATAATACTAATCATCAAGACTGGATTGCATGTCTTAAATGCTTTACTATAAAGACTTTTAGCAGTATCCCTCAAACTGCTCAATGCCCAAAAAATACCATTACCTAATGGGGGCTGCTTTTTGTAGTGGCAAGAAACTGCAAGCTAAGTGGTTACCCATCAGTTGGGAAATAGCTGAATAAGTTATGGTATATGAATATAATGAAATATTAATGTTCCATAAGAAACAATTAGAGGACTCATTTCTGAAAGACCCATACAGTTACATAAACTGATGCTAAGTGAAGTGAATAGAACCAAGAGAATATTGTACAAAGAAACAAAATTATGTGATGACCAACTCTGATGGGACTTGGCTCTTTTCAACAATGAGGTGATTCAAGCCAATTTCAATAGACTTGTGATAGAGCCATTTGCATCCAGAGAGAATAATGGGAACTGAATGTGGACCACAACAATAGTATTTTCACTTTTTGTTGTTATTGCTGTTATTTGCTTGATTTTTACCTTTTTCATTTATTTCTCTTTACAATCTGATTTTTCTTGTGCAGCATGATAAATATGGATATACATTTAGAAGAATTGCACATGTTTAATCTATATTGTATTGCATGCTGTTTAGTACAGGAGTTGTTGGAAAGAGAGAAAAATTTAGAACACAAGGTTTTGCAAATATTTTGCATATATTTGAACATAAAAAGCTATAATGAAGGGGTCTATAATAACAAATTTCAAATTATACCACAAAGTATCAATTTTCAAGTCAAGTTGAGAGTCATTAAAAAGTAGAAATGCGATTTAATAGAACAGATTACATAAACAGGACCCAAAAGCAATTGAGCCTACTATCATTGAGTCTGACAAATCAAAGGATACCAATTACCATTAGGATAAGGATTCCCTATTTTAACAAAAGTTTATAGGAAACTTGGAAAGTTAGTTGGTAACAATTAGGTTTACACCAGCATTTTGTTCCGTATACTATAATAAATTCCCAGTGGATATAAGACTAAAATTTAAAAGGTCGTATCAGAAAAAAGCCATAATTATGGCTAGAGGGAGAATTCTTTATAAAATAGATAAAGGTAATACAGAAAATAAATGGACCATTTCAATTAAGTAAAATTGTAGGTTTCTGCAAAAACAAAATAATTATAACAAAAATAAGTGGGGAAATCTTTGCAGCAAATATTCCTGGTAAAAATATGTTATATAAGATATACAAGTAATTTGCACAAATATATAAAAAAAAAATCATTTCCTAACAGATTAGAGGTGATTATGTTGAAGCAAAATGTTATTGCAAAGAAAAAGAAAACAAAACCATATCATACTTCATTCTTATTAAGCAAATAAAGATGATATATCTTTTTTTAACTACACCTTATCACCAAAATGAGGGGAAGGGAAAATGAAGACAAAGAAAGATATTATGGAGATGTGAATAACTTATATGCACTCTTTCTTTTATTCTTAGTGGTAAAGGACTAGTTACTTATGCTTCTTCAATTTACCAAGCTTGATAAATAAGAAATTAAAGATTCTATTAGTTCTTATTTCTTCTCTTGAGTGTATGTGTGTGTGTGTGTGTAGAAG
The DNA here is from genome assembly GCF_048593235.1 of Sminthopsis crassicaudata. Classification (NCBI taxonomy): domain Eukaryota; kingdom Metazoa; phylum Chordata; class Mammalia; order Dasyuromorphia; family Dasyuridae; genus Sminthopsis; species Sminthopsis crassicaudata. The sequence continues at coordinate 160,492,477 of NC_133618.1, forward strand.
ATGAAGAAAAATATAGAAAACAAAAATATTATATCCAAAAATGTATCTGGCAAAGAAATAAGGTGCATATAGTAGTACTCAAAATCAGAAGCATCAAGTAAGTCCCCTATACTCCCAAGTGCAGCTTAAATCAAGTTAAAATGTAACAGAGAAATATTTTCTAACAAGAGGAGGAGTAACATTTAAATAATTACTGTATATATTCGATATATACAAAGTAGAAAGAACATATTCCATGGGAGTATGTCAATAATGATAATGATGACCTCTCATGGCTTGTTCTTATACTGCAAAATATAAAGTAGACCTATGTAAGTGAGAATGTCAGTGTATTAGATGTCCACATCATAAACAATACTTCTCTATGCAAAGTTAAATGAAATGTTCTTTTCACTAGAGAGTACTTTTTTTAAACTATATTTCTTCTATCCCAACAGGTGTGTATAAAGGTTTAAACTACATAACTAATAATGATAACAATAGCTAATGTGCCAGGCACTATGCTAAGTGCTTTAAAATTATTATCTCATTTGGTCCTCATAAAAACCATCTGTCTAGATGCTATTATTATCCCCATTTTACAGTTAAAGATAGTGAGACAGACAGGGATTAAGTGACTTGCTCAGGCTCACACAGCTATTTAGGTTCTGAGGCAGAATTTGGAATCAGCTCTTCATGATTTCAGGTCTGATATTCTATCCAGAAATAGAAAGTATATAAATAAGAGAAATATTGTAGCATCAGTACTTTGCAGGTGATAGGAAATAGAAGATAAATGGGAAAGACAGATTTTTCATATACTGGAGATAGTAAAATTTCACATATGTGAAATTACACTGAGTTCAAATGGGTTTATGTCAAATAGGAAAGAGGGAGAGGAAAAGAGGAAGGGAGGGAGAGGGGAAAGAAAAAGGGGAAGAGAGAGAAACAGAAATACAGAGACAGAGACACTGAGATAGACAGAGACAGAGAGACAGATAAGAGGGGTGTAGGAGGAAAAAGGGGAACACAGAACTCACCAGGTAGCTTTGGTAGCTCTGTCCTACTGGCTTTGTGAATTAGAAGAATTATTCTAATGCCATCTTTAACTTCAAATACTAAATATAATACAAATACTAATAAATACAGTTTGAATACTAAATCATAGTCAAAGGTTAAAAGAGAGATTATAGTGCTTTAACCATAAGATGCAACCTCTCCCTGAAGACCTAAATATAAGCATCAAAAAACCCCCCATAGTGGAATTGGAAACAGTGGGTGGAAGGTGAAAGGGGACTTATGTAAACTTGATGTTAGGAAATCTTCCTAACAATTAAAGTTATCCAGGGTAAAGTAATAGCGTGGTATTGCTTCTGAACAGTTTGGAGACAGTAACATTCTTTCTGTTGTTCAGTTATAGGAAGAGTAGGCATATGCCAAGCATTGTTCATTTGTTCTGAAAACAAGATGAAACAATTTAATAAGAAAACCAGTACAATTTCTTTCTTAGGTTATTAACCAAATAATGTTAAAATGGGCTTTTGCTAACTTATGATGAAGTTTGGATATATTATTTGGTCCACAAGTGGTGGGCCAGTGCAGTATAGTGCCTGGCATTACTGTTCTATTAACCTGACTCTTTCTTACTATTCTAGGAGAGGAATGGAACCTGTTGTGACAAAGGAAAACCAGTTAAGATGTTAATTATAGAAATCATTGTGAAAAATTAGAATAAATATTTCCAAATTTAAAAATATAGGGAAAATATGCCTCTTTCCCAATGGTAGAAGGTAGACACAAACTCTGTTGCCAGTACGAGAGGATGGAATGATGGCAAATTTTCTTCCCTTTTCTTTCATTCCTAGATGAGCTATATTTAGAAATTCTTTTGTCAAGAACAAAAGTTCAATCAAGAACATTGAATAGATAGGATGATATATAGGATAGTCTAACCGCAGGTGTAGTTGTCTTTTGGAAAAGGGAGCATATCCCTGTTCATTTCTCTATGAAGATGAGGAGGAAGGAAATTCCAGGAGAGAGATTGCACAAGGCAAGAAGCTGTGAAAAGGCATTAGGCTGAGAGGGTTCTACCATATGATGATGTCAGCTTATGGAAAACCCCCTATTATCTGGTATCAGCATCTGGGAGAAAACTCTTGTGACTCTACGATACTTAACAGCTCTGTATCCTGGCAATTTCTGACTTGTGGTGTTTGGGAAAGAACTGGACTTTTGCAAAAGGATAGCTAGAAGAAAACAAAAGAGAGATGGGATCTGGCTGGCCAAATAATTCTCAAACACCTCAAAGAAGAGAAAGAAAAATAGCGTGATATCATAGAAAGAAAGATGGAGTGGGAGTCACATAATCCTGAATTCAAATTCTGGCATTTACTAGTTGTGTGACCAGGCCAAAGTCACAACTTCTCTGAGCCTCAGTTGTAAAAAGAGTAGTAAAAATAATAATACCTTTAATATCTATTTTCATGTTTAGGGAAATCAAATAAAATAACAGATAAGAGGCTTTGAAAATCTTGATAGTTTATAAAAATGCCAGTTGTATCTACAGTTGTTATTGATACCAAATTAAAATTTACCTCTAAAAGAAGAAACAAAGAGATGAATGAACCCACATTTAAATTATGATCATAAAATAGTATTCCATAAAATAAACTTTTAAGAAATAGTGAGAAAAATGCACACATGAATTTTAAAAGTTTATTTCTAACAAATTATCCTTTAATGATTTGATTTTATGTTTCTTATAAAGCTTAAGTCAAGTAATTTCAATAAAGTTTCATTTTTTAATAAGTTAAAAACATGTGACTAGAAATTCATGGGGTAAGTTTAATAGAGAATCACCATCCTGAACCACAAGAAAAAATATCAAGTTTTGTGACATCACTGTGTGGCATGTCCCTGTGGCAAAGGGATGCCATTTGGGGGCAGCATACCCAAAATGCAGTTGCAGTACCCTCAGAGGAATATAATATTGTGTATAACAGTTGAAGTCTGAAGAAGTTTTAAAAAAAAAGAAAAAAAGAAAAATGTTTGTAGCAGCCCTTTTTGTAGTGGCAAGGAATGTATGCCCATCAAGTTGGGAAATGCTTGAATAAGGTATGGTATATGAATATAATGGAATATTATTGTTCTATAAAAACAATCAGAAAGATGATTTTTAAAAGGCCTGAAGAAACTTACATGAATTGAGGCTAAATGAAATTAGTTGAACCAAAGGAACATTATACACAGCAACACCAAGATTTTATGATGATCAGTTCTGATGGATGTGGCTCTTTTCAACAATTTTCAACAATGAGGTGATTCAGGCCAATTCCAATAGACTTATGTTGGAGACAGGACTATGGGGACTGAATGTGGCTCACAACATAGTATTTTCATCCTGTTGCAATTTGCTTGCTTGGTTTTTTTTCTTTTCTTTTTTCACCTTTTTTGATCTGATTTTTCTTGTCAGATTAATAGGACAATAATGCCAGTAATTGTGGAGATATGTTTAGGAGAATTGTATATATTTAACCTATATTAACCTATATACTTACTGTCTATGGGAAAGGGTGGGTGGAGGAGAGAAAAAGTTATGGAGCACAAGGTTTTGCATGAGTGAATGTTAAAAACTACCTTTGCAGGTATTTTGAAAAATAAAAAAAGAAGAGTTCAGGCTGTTTAAAAAAATCTGTAAAAGTTGAAGAGAATATTTTACACACTATTATTTGATCATAAAGGCAATAAGATACCTTTGTTCTTAAAAAAAAAAAAGACAAAAAAATTTCCCTTTTGTTCTATCTAAGATTTACTGCCTTCCAATGACTATGATTAGCTAATGAAAAGAAGGGAGGTTGAGAGCCTATCAACAAGTATTATAGTTAAAAAAAAAAAAAAAAAAAAAAACTTGTCAAAACACTGAACCATGTTCAAAATAGACATCATTAAATCTATATCCTGAGAAATGAGAGAAACATTTTCAGGGCCTATGAAGGGACAATGAATAACTTCAAGACAGACATAAATTAATTGAAAGTATAGGTAACTAGAATCTTAGAGGGAAATGCACAAATAAAAAAAAAAATCATTAAGTTCGACTTTTTCCATCAAGCTAAAAGTATTAGAAATTGTTTTTAAATTAATATCTTAAATCAGACTGAGTAATTTGAACTTGGTCCTTCATCCTCTCTTCAAATTTTCATACAGAATTATGGAATATCTTGGTTTTTTAGACAAGGATCCATATAAGCCAGAAACATTCAAGTTGCCAAATTCATTCCCACACAAAAAGTGATATCCCTGCTAAGAGGTCCATCCTCAAATCTTTACCAAATAGTGTATTGTTTCCAAGAAAAGCATCACATTCTGCTCTCTAGCTATTCCACCTATAGAGTGAAGATGAAGAAGGGGGAAAGGATAGAGATAAATATGGTTCTCAACCTCATCAAAAAAAAAAAAAAAAAAAAAAAGCATTGTGAAGATTTAATGAGAATATTTTTGATTGAGTTCAAGATCTAGGAAAGAGAACCATCGTCTAAATATGAAGCATTATTATTACTGGGCACAAACTTAAAAGTCAGAACACTACAGCAAATAATTTTAAATGCCAGTAGAACATGAGCTTGGAAGGAAAGAGTGACTCAAAGAAAATCAAGCAAAGGGCACCTTTCAATAAATAAACTCTTGAGAGGTAGCCTTCTGAGTTAGTCTCAACAAGGGGCCTGCCCTCATTGTCAGCAAAGGCTGAAAGCCTTTATTATAACTCACAAGCAACCTCTTCTAGCAGGCCAGTGATTAAGAACCTTAGGGAAATTAAAACCTGAATGAAGTCTTTTGCAGAAGCTAAAATAAGCATAAAATTAAAGTAGTAACTCCATTACTAGAGGATCTGGTAACATTTAAACACAGAGTTTACCAGATCCTCTGCTAGAATTATAACTAGACATGCTGTTGTAGATCTTTATTTGATTTATTTTATACTGGACTAGACATCAAAAGAAGAACAGCCAATAGTACTAACACTAGAACCATTCAATATTAATTTGCCTACTATTTTCACTGCTTTATAGGAAACTTCAAGATGATAACAGAAAATAACAACTTATTAATTATAAATCCAAATCATGTATTTACATCAGCATATTGTCTGCCTTAGAGACTTCTACAAATGCAATGATTCTACTGCTAATCTACCAAAAAGGTGGACAGAGATGAAACTCTTGTCTGACAAATCTACCTACCATAGCTGTTGAGTATTAGCTTTCAAATGTACATCTCATGTCATGATCCTCTCCTGATGTTTCAAAGTGGCATGTTAAATGAAAGGGCACCTCAAACATAAAGTGAAGGCACAAGGAAGAATCCACCAAGCTCCACATTCAGACCATTAACAAGCATTTGTTAGATACCTACTATACGCCTGCTATTCTTAGGCTCTAGGAACTCGGAGACAAAAGCAAAGCAGCATCTGTCTTTCAGGAGCTCAGAGTTTTTTTCTGGGAAAACAATGTGTGTTCATAAGTATTGATCAATCAATAAGCATTTATTAAGTACCTCCTCTGTGCCAGCTAGCTTGGGTGGGACAATGGAGAAAGGGCTTGGAGTCAGGACTTGCTAAACTCAATCCAGCCTGACTCTTATTAGCTATGGGACCTTGCAGAAGTCATTTTATCTTGTTTGCCTCGGTTTCCTCAAATAAGTTGCAAAAGGAAATGGCAAACTATGCCAGTGTCTTTGCCATATAAAACCCAAAAGCCACCATGAGCTGACATGACTAAAACAACCGAACATGAACAAATGTGCCAAGCTAAGAGCTGGGGACACAAACAGAGGCAAAAAAAAAAAAAATAGTTCCTAATCTCCAAGAGTTATAATCTGGTGGAGAACCAACATGCAAACAAATGTGGTTCATCTTTCATATTGAAGGAGTACCAACCACAGTATGACATTGGGGTCAAGGTGTTTGACTGTGGCTGACCATTCCAACAGAAATTTGGAAGGGTCTCACACAGTTTGAGTTGAAACCAATCCATCTGAACATTTGGGATGGAGATGTCTCTAGACTGATGCATCTCAAGCTCCCTTTGCACTATTTCAATTCTGTTTTGATGTAGGCACGCCAAGCTGGGCGTGTCTTAAAAGAGACTAAAGTTCTTCTCAGAGAGTGCCATTGAACTATTTCTTCTGACCTCCATGTAAGTGCTTGTGCTTGCCTTATGCAAGTTCTCCATAAAATAGTCTTGGGTAAATTTAAGTTTGGCATTTAGGTTATGTGACCAGATGACTGGAGTTATACTCTCTGCAACAGAGTATAAATGCAAACAAATATATTCAAAGCAAGCTATATACAAGACAAAATGTAGATAATCAACAATTAGGTAGCACAAAGTACAGAATATTAGGCCTAGAGTCAGGAAGACCTGAATTCAAATCCAGTCTTAAACACTTAGTAGTTCTGTGATCCTGGGCAAGTCATTTAACCCCATTTACTTTAGTCATCTGTGAAATGAACTGGAGAAGGAAACAACAAACTACTCCAGTATCTTTGCCAGGAAAAGCCCAAGTGAGGTCACAGAGTCAGATGCAAGCAAAAATGGCTGAATAGCAACAGAGGGAAGGTTTTCTGTAGAAGTCTAGAGTTCTTGAAGGAAACTAGGGAGATCAGTAGTCAGAAAAGGAGGAGAACATTGAAGGTATAAAGGATAGCCAGAGAAAAGGTCCAGACGTGAGAGAGTAGTTCTTCCTTTAGAACCACTAAGAGACCCCAGTTACTGCACTGAAGAGTACATGTCAGGGGAGGAAGGGAATGACGAGGGGAGGGCTTTGGGCTTTAAAAGGCTGAACAGTATTTTTATTTGATCATGGAAACAAAGGGGAGGCACTGGAGTTCACTGAGTACCAGAGGGGCGTGATAAAACCTGCCATTAGGAAAATCACTTTAGTGGCTAAAGAAAGGATGCATTGGAAGGATAAAAGTTTGAGGCAGGCGAACCCACAGGCAGGCTCTCGGACTAATCAGGGAGTTGAAGATGAGGGCTACACCCCCACAGAGGCAACTTCAGAGGATAAAAGAGGTCACAGTCTGGAGACGGTTGCTCTGGCAACAGATGGGATGTGTGGTGAGAGAGGTTTGGGAATTCAGCATGATTCCCAGATTGCAAGCCCAAGGGACAGGGCAATGGTGACAGCCTCTACAGCAATAGGGAAAGGAAGTAGGGGGAGGGTTTAGGGGGGAAAATAATGTACTTCATTTTAGATATATTGAATTTAAGATATTTACTGGACATTTAGTTCTGGATGTCTGAAAGACTTTTGGAGATGTGAGTTTAGAGGTAAGAAAAAAGGTTAGGATAGGACAGACAGATTTGAAAATTCATCAGCACATGTAAATAATAAACTTGTAAGTTGATTTATTGGGCACTGATTATATATATTAAGGTCTACCCTAAGTGCTCTGGGAGAAACAAAAATGTGTACAAATAATCCCAGATTCTAAAGAAGATGACAATTCAATTAACTAGATAAAGACATTAAATAACAGCAAAGAATCCTAGTATATCCAGAAATTATATAGGAATTGAGAAAAAAAGATAATAAATTCAGAATTAAAAAAGAGATTTGAACTAACCTTTACAGACTTGGGTTAGTGTAGATTTGCTACATTTTAACTTAAGTATAAAATTGTACATTAATCCCTACTAATTTGCATTCTAGTTTATGAACATATTTTTAGATCTTAATTCATCCAAGATTTTAACTATACCTCCTAGCTTTGTTTTATCTGAAAATATAATATGATTATATCAGTGCTAGACTTATAGATAAGAGAATGAGACTGATAGACAATAGAATAATATATTTGGATTTCAGCAAATTGTGGGTCAAAGTCCTTCATAATGTTTTTTACCAAAAAAAAAACAGGGGCAGCTAGGTGGTGCAATGGATAGAGCACTAGCACTGAAGTCAGGAGGATCTGGTCTCAGACACTTAACACTTCCTAGCTGTGTAACCCTGGGTAAGTCACTCCCTCCCCCCAAGAAGAAATAAAAATTCAGAATTTTCTTCACAAAGATACTATAGTGGTTTGCTATTTCCTTCTTCAGCTCATTTTACAGAGGAAACTGAAGTAAACAAGATTAAGTGACTTCCCCAAGGTCACACAGCAAGTAATGTTCTCACAGACAAGGGGAAAAATAGTATAAATTGAGTTTGCCACTGATTGAATGAGTACTGATTAAAAGACTAATGTCAACCAGGAAAGAGATCACCAGCAGGGTCTCAGTGAGTTCTCCTTGACCCTATTCTTTTCCTCACCTTTGTCAGACTTGAAAGAAGGCACCCTGGATAGGGTTTAGATAGGTAAAATAGAGTGAGAGATCAGAAAGGACAGAAAACACAAATATGACATAAGGGAAACTAAAGTTATCCCCAACTCTATAAAGGAAAGCTTCACTCAAATCAAAGCAAGCATAGTTTTTCCCTTGTCTAAAACATGCCTAGAGCTCTCTGGAATCTTAAGTAGGAAAGAGAGAGATACAAAAGAACTGCCACTATTCTCTCAATGTATGTGAATTTCCTTAGCTAGAATCTTCTTAATAGCACCCATCGAGAGTCTCATAATCTTTCTCAGAAGATCCAGCTTATACAATAAATAAATATTTGAGAGGTCTGAGCTTATTACACAATGGACTTCTAATACAAAAACTTTTACTAAATTTTTACATTAAGTAAGCGTTCAAAAACAAGATACAACTTTCATGATACTTTATATTTTAGCATTCATTTTTGACAACTATTTTACAATGTTATTGTTAACTTTTCCCTAAATGTCTTTATTGCCCATCAACCTAGTCAACAGGAAAATAGAATAACATGAAACTTAAGAATTAATGTCACCATTTTTACCCATCACAAAAGAAGACAATGATGTCAAAGCTCAAGAACACAGTTTAACTGAAAACAGCTCTAATTTTGGGAAGAAAATATACGCAGTTGTTTTGTTGTACATGATAAGAAGAATTAGGAAATCAGTGTTGTTTATGTAGAACTTGGACAGAAACATGACAAATACAAGGTCAACTTGCTTGGACTACATCTTTGTGTGAAGACCAGAAATGCCAAAAGTTAGGCTCAAGTCAGAACAATCAAAAAATTTCAACAGAACCTGAGAATGAAAACTGGCAGGTAAGAAAAATTTATTCCCATAACATCAAAAAGACATGATGAAAAAATTAAATGGCAGAATAACTTATCTTGTTACTTATAGTTGTGTCTTTTCATCAATCCTGCCAGTGGTCCATAAACTTCTTGTGAGCAAAGAATGTTTCATTCTTATCTTTGTTATCTTATCACATTGCCTTGTACAAAATGTTAACATCTGTTAAATTCAGTTGAATGAACAAAGGAGGAAAATACCTAAAAACTTTTTAATGAAAACAGGTTTTCATTTGGAAAGAGATTTTTTGTCAAATTCTTCTTTTTAAAGTGTGTAACCAAGAGGTGAGACATCTGTACTAGCATAACCATGAATTTCAAAATGTTAAATATACAAATTTTTCTTTTGAATGGAATATGGACTTTTTTCATCATATTGAGTTCAATATAATGAGGCCAAATGAAGCATTTTTATTTACTCATGGAAACATGATCATACTTGAATATTTATATAACATTCTCATGATACTCAATGACATTAGCAGAAAGAAATGTACCTATAATAGAAAAATTCTTTCCGGTCACCTTAATCACAAGATATTAACCAACTAGCCTACATATTTACTACCTCTTTGCTTGGTATTGCATTGAGAGCTTGATACTATTTTTTAATTAAGCTTTTTCTTTTCTTTTCTTTTCTTTATCCTGAGGCAATTGGGATTAAGTGACTTACCCAGGGTCACACAGCCAGCAAGTGTTAAGTGTCCGAGGACACATTTGAACTCAGGTCCTCCTGACTTCAGGGCTGGTGCTCTATCCACTGCAGCACCTAGCTGCCCCTTAAGCTTTTTATTTTCAAAACAAAGGCATAATTTCCAACATTCACCCTTGTAAAACCTTGTGTTCCATTTTTCCCCTCACTCTTTCCTCTAAAAATGAAGTAATCCAATGTATGTTAAACATGTGCAATTCTTCCATATATATTTCCACAAATATTATACTGCACAGGAATAATCAGATCAAAATGGGGGAAAAAATGAGAAAGGAAACAAAATGCAAACAAACAATAAAAAAAGTGAAAATACTGTGTTGTGATCCACATTCAGTCCCCATAGTCTTCTCTATGGGTGTAGATGACTCGCTTCATCACAAAACTATTGGAACTGGCCTGAATCACCTCACTGTTGAGAAGAGCCACATCCATTAGAATTGATCATCATATAATTTTGTTGTTGCCGTGTATAATGATCTCCCGGTTCTGCTCATTTCACTCAGCATCAGTTCATGTTAACCCTCCCCAGGCCTCTCTGAAATCATCCTGCTGATTGTTTCTTATAGAACAACAATATTCTATAACATTCACATACCATTTGATCCTATTTTCAAAAAGTAAATTAATTATATTTAAAAGAGATTTTTATTCTTTCACAAGTATCTATGGTTTTACTGAATTGAGCAGCAATATACTTTGCTATTTAGTGTCTAATCTACTGATCTAATAAATTAAATACAATCATAAAAAGTGATTAGCTTTATTTTAGTATATTAATAGGATCAAGTTCTATGAAGAAGAAAACTTAAAAATACAGGCATTCACACAGTGAATAGATTTTTAAAACAACAAAAGCAGGGTTTCCAATATTATACTCATTTGACTTGATGAAAACCATCCATACTTAGCACAAGAATTATTTAAGTTCAAAGAAATTCAATGAAGTCAAGCAGCATTCTTGCCTTTTGCACTATCAATTCTTTTACCCACTGAAATTCCAATTTACTTGCAATCCCACAAAAGTCAGGGGGAGCTGAGAGCACATACATAGTTAAAGTCAGTTTAGCCTGTGACTATTTGCAAAAGCACAGTGCACAAAGGTGATGATTACTTAGGTAAAAATAACAGACAGTAAAGAAAAAAAAACATGCATGACATCACCAAAGCTGATTCACTCTCTGCCAACACTATTCTCCTGTTTACACCATTATTTATTTTCTATTTTTAGATAGCTACTCTGCAGTACATACCTGATGGGATATGATGCATATACCTTCAAAATGCCACATATGTCAAATACTGGAACATCCAAGAAAAAAATATAATGCACAACAGGATATGCAAGACTTTAATTATAAAAGAAGCACTTTCATTTAAAGTTGGAATACTAGGGCTATACTAATTGTAGGGGGGAAATCTACAGTTAGCCTCATTGTATTATTCACACAAGATGTTTTTCCGCCTAAGAAACACAAACCACCTATATGCCTCAGAGAACTTAAGTAAAAGGTCATTTTCTGTGTTATTTTAAGAAAGATTAGTTATTAGTCCAACTATTTGAAGATAGTTGATTTTATCATTATTAAAGTTAAGAATTCCTTTTAAAATAGATTATTTTATTTTACAAAGTAAACCAAGACCCCAACTGATTAATTTACATCTTAATACCAAACAACTTATATAATAATTTAATACTTTCATAGCTGAGATAATGGGAAACGAGCTTTAACAATGCAGAAGAGCTAAAATATTTTCCAATAAACACATAAAAATGTTCTTTGGTTTCAAAAGGAGAACTTTTACCCTGTAATGCTGGAGAAACTGAGGCAAAATAGAGATTAGAGAATATTTAATAATTTATTAAATGGAGAGATTTACTGGGACCAAATGGATCCATGGTTTGGTCCCAGGGCTGAATGAGACTATCGTCTCCAAGAATCCAGCAAACAATGAGAGTTCTCAATGACATCTATACAGAAGGCTCAGATTCAGGGGGTAGACTAAGGTGGGGGCAGAGTCAGGGTGCAGAGATCAGGGAAAGGGAACTCTGACAATCTGGTTCTGACAGGCTGAGGGAAGGCATGGGGGGAGGAACCCGGGAGAGGCATCTTGATAAGCCAGTATCTGACATTCCTGTAGCTTGGGATGGGGAGAGGCATTCTGATATTCTAAAACATAAGATCTTTTATCCTTATCAAATGTTCTGATAAAGAGGGAGGAAAGGTTTTGCAGGACTGAGCTTTGAGCTGAAGCAGGGAAACTGAGTCAGGACTGGGTCAGGATAATTATGGAAACTAAGAACTATGGCATAACAACCCTAGGTGTCAAGAAGTATCAACTCTCCCAAATAAATTTCATTAGGAGATGTAAAATAATCTGATGAAAATAACCCTAGTACAACCTCACCTTGTATAGAAACACATGGAGTATGATTTGGTTTTGGCTCATCCCTAGGAATGGAAAAATTCATTATAATCACTAAAGCTATTTTTTTTTAAATCTAGGACTTCCCTGCTCCCAGTACAAAAAGTAGTCAACTTTCAGGATATATTTTAACGATAACTACAACACTGTTACCCTTTATCCTCTTTAGCTAAGTTTGAGGAAAGTAAACTTTAAAAACTTCACATATTAAGTTGATCCATCTTTTCTAATACTCAGCTAAAAATGTTATTGGTTATTCTACTGAATATAAATAATAAAAAAAGTCCAAATATCTGAGGCCAAATTTGAACTCAGGTTATTTCAGACTCCAAACCCAATGAGATAATGAAAGAGATGGAGATAGAGATGAAAAAGATGAAGGAAAAGGAGAAGTAAGAGGAAGCAGAAGGAGAAGAAAAAAAGAAAAAGAAGATTGCTAGGACTTATATAGTGCTTTAAGGTTTGCAAATTACTTTGCATGTCATTTCATTTTATTCCTCTTCAGTCTTAAAAGTAGGTGATATTATTTGATTTTACAGTTGAGAAAACTAAGATTTTAATTGAATTGCATTAATAGCTAGTTGGTGTTTGAAGCAGTATTTGAACTGAAGTCTTTCTAATTCCAAGTCCAATGTTCTATCTCTTGTGCCATTTAGCATGTTTTAAAGATTTTTTTAAAACCATTTTTAGCCACTTTCTAATCTTAGCTAAACTGATTTTGTTTGTGCAAAATCTTTTTCATTTTAAGTAACCAAAATTGCTCATTTAAGCTTCTGTGGAATGATGGAAAACAACTGAAAACTAAGGGGGTTGCTATCAATTGGGAAATAGCTAAACACATTGTGGTATATAAATATAATGGAATAGTATTGTGCTTTAAGAAATGATGAAGAGACAGCTTCAGAGAAAACTAATAAGATTCTCATGAACTCATGCAGAGTAAACAGAACCAGTAAACCAATCAACATAATAATGGAAAGAGGGAAAAAAAAACACTTTGAAAGACAAAGCCACCAATCCACATAATGATCAATCATGACTCCTAATAAGACTATTTCCCTTCTGACAGAGGTGACACAATGCAAACATACATGTCTACACATGGCCAACATGGGCACTTGTTTTTTCTTGACTAAACATATTTAAGTGACTTTTGGATCTCCTTCCCCTCTTTAAGAGAGCAAGGGGAATAATTAAAAAAAAAAAAAAAAAAAAAAAAGCTTAACTGAAAAAATGGAATTTTTTTTAAAAAGCCAAACAAGGAAAACTGGTTGCATATGAGCAGTGAAGGACACTGAAAGGTTGAGGATGGCTCCTAAGTTGCAAACCTAGGCAAAGAGAAAATAGTGGTGCTTCTAGAGAAATGAGGAAAAAAGGACGAGTGGCCTTTGGACAAGCTGAGTTTAAGGGGTCAGGAGACATACAGACATCCAGGATGTTAAACAAGGAGATGGCAATAGTAGATAGGAATTCATAAGAGAGGTGAGAACCTGGACAAAGAGATATGGAAGTCAGGAACATAAAAATCATAAGTCAAATGATGGAATCACACACACACACACACACACACACACACACACACACACACACACACACACACACAAAGTCTATAGAAGACAGAAAGGAGACAGATTTCTGGGCTACACCCATGCACAGTGAGCAGAATATAAATGATGGACTCTCAAAGAAAATCGAGAGAAGGAATTACCAAGCATATAGGAGAACCATGATAGAATAATGACTTGAAAATCCAAGGAGGATTGTGCAGAAGGATGAAATGGTCAACAATATCAAAAACTAAAAAGTCAGAAAGGAGAAAGATACAGCATTTGTCTTTCTGGATTTTTCAATACACAGGTCACCAGTGACTTGGAAGAGAACAAATGTAGATGCAAGTCAAATAGCAAGAACCTAAGAATTTAGTTATGAAAAAGGAAGTTGAAAAAGTAAAGACAGCTAGAATGCAGAAATTACAGAATCTTGGCTGGCAAAGTGAAGAAAGAAAAAACTTCAAAAGACTGCAGAGTCAGATTAGTCTTGCATACAACAATACAGCTCAACTTGGGAAAAGAGCTTAGAAAATATACCTCTGAAGCGGGTTGTGGTCCCTTTAAGAAACTGAATTTCCTATTAATCTGTGATTCCTTTCAGATTCCCAGCCCCTCCTGACTGAGGCATATCCTCCCCAGACAAGTTGTCTTTCCAGGATGCCAGAGCCTTTGATTCAATTACAAATCCTGGTCAGAAAGCATCCCTTTGAATTCCAATAGGAGATCCAGGCTGTCCCAGCCCCCACTGGGTCTGAGCCAACTTGGGCTCTCCCAGCCCCCCACTAAGACACCTCATATAATAAGCTTCCATCAACTAAAGTCTCTGCAGATGGACTTTGGCAGCTCCCTTTTCTGCCAGGACCTTCTGTCCACTGAGAACTGTATTCTCAGTGCAAAGCTCCATTTTCCATACCCATAGATCTGCCTGCTGGAATAACATTCTTTTCCAGTGCCATCCTCTCTTTATCCTCATCTATTTCCCTAACCAGACTTTATGCCTTTCTGTCAGGATTTCTAACCTTATTTCCAATCCCTAATAAACCTCTAATTAATCTAGGTTTTGGGTCTGTAAACTCCTTTACAGAGAACCTCTTCGCCGCCAGAAGGGAGCCCCCAAACTCCCTACCCTTGTGCCAAATCCCAAAGTGTTGCAGGAGAGCCAAACTTCTCCCTTTGGTTCCCTGAACCCCGAACTTGCCACTAGACATTATCATTTACCTCTCTGAACATCAGAAATTCTAATCTCATTTTGGTTCTCTAAATCTAAAACTTATCACCTCCAATCTTAGTTTTGCAAAAGTGGAGGCCTATGATTGTGGAACATTATAAATACTATCAGATTTCAGGATGCTGATTGATTTTCTTCAGTTTTTCCTTTTTCTCCCCAGTTGCTTTTGTTGTTGTTGTTACAAAAGATGACACTCAGATGGGAGGTAAAAAGGAACTTGGAGATGAATGTGACATAAAAACACAAAATATCCATTTTTAAGAGAAATATCAGCATCCTACATTGTGAAACATTTACTGGCTGCATAGAACAAAACAAATTGTGTCTTATTTTGGAAGGGAA
Source organism: Sminthopsis crassicaudata (assembly GCF_048593235.1). NCBI lineage: Eukaryota > Metazoa > Chordata > Mammalia > Dasyuromorphia > Dasyuridae > Sminthopsis > Sminthopsis crassicaudata. The sequence continues at coordinate 160,507,925 of NC_133618.1, forward strand.
ATGTGATGCCATTTACTCTTTTGCTTTTGGGAAATAGAATGATGGGTTCTTTTTCACCTGTCATTCCACCTTTTCTATCTACTTTGAAGGCCACATAATGATCTTCATTTCCTAAAATACTTTGGAATTTATGTGAGAGTCTTGCTATATATTTATTATGTATGCAAAAAATGTAAATGAATGTAGACCAATTTCTAAGATTAATGTTGTGATGGCATGATCATGAAAGCATATTTCAGATATTGCAATATTAGTCTTCTATAAAAATGAACAGTTCTAAATTACACTTAAAATCAAGTTGCAAATGAAGTCAACTGTCAATGCTGAATAGATGTTTATTTTTATTTTACATACTGATAGATTTACAAATCAACCAGCAGATTATGCAAAGTAGAACACAACTACAGTAAACATTCAAGGAACTAGATTATAACCATTCCTGCTCTATCTTTCATATTTAATCATATCAATTCATAGTCAGGCACTCTGACCTTTTGTTTCCTATTTCTTCCCTCATTTAGCAAAATTTTCTACAACTCACTTTTATCTAGGTATGCACTGTATGCAATTGCACAGTACATACTAAGCAAGAAAGAATCTTTAATACCAGCCAGTTAATGCCATCCAATTTTGCATATTAAATATAGTGGAAAAGTCGCATACCTACTGTATACTTTAGTTTCCTCATCTATAAAATTGGATGGGGAAGAAAATCTAGGATTTACATGCCACTCTACAGTCTGCAAAAGACTTTATAAGTATTTTATTTTGCCCTTACAACTGAGAGGTAGATGCTATTATTATCATCATCATTTTATAGATAAAGAACTTGAGGCTGGAAGAAACAAAATCATTTGCTCAGAGTCACAAAACCAGTACGTGTCTGAGGCTGGATAGGAACTTGGGTCTTCCTGGGGGGCGGAGCCAAGATGGCGGAGAAGATAATACGTGAATTTGTAAGCTCCTTTCTTCCCTCAATACCAACTAGTTAAATCAGCCTCAAAAATAACGCTGGACTGATAAAAACCACTAGGATTAGAAGCACAATTTACCAACTGAAGAGAATCTTGAATTTCGACAGAAAAGGTTGGTTCTGAGGGGTGGAAAAAAAAGACCAGCACAGATGGTTAGGTGCTAGCACACTGCGCTGATTGAGCTGGGGAGAACTCTAGGATCAGAGAAGCCACTGAGATAGAGGAATCTGACACAGGCTGATAGCTCTACTCTGCTTGTAAAACAGCAGTTCAGAAGAGAAATCAAGTCACTTTAAAATATAAAGCCAGATCCTAGAGCCACCCCAATCCAGAAGTGACCTAACAGATCTCGGCACAGCTGTGCAGCTGCCTTCTGCTGTCCGGCTTCTCCTTGGGGTAGTCAAGAACCTGAACAACGGGGGACATGGCCCAGGGCAGCCTCTAATCCACATAGCGAGGGGCTCAGACTGAGGCAGTGGAATTCTCCCTGTGGCGAAACTCCCACAGCAGCAGAACCTTTGAAGTAGGGACTGTGCTTTCTGGGCAGACACTTCCGGTTTGAGTGCAGGGGCTTTTTGTCTCATCTGCTGATATCCATGGCCCCATGGGAGGCTTTGGGGTTTGTGATGCTTTCACTGTTCAGCCTCAAACCTCAGGGCAGTTGCTAGGCCACATAGCGGGGTCCTTCAATGGGCACTCCCCACAATGCAGCCATTCTAACCACCTCTGTGTGGGGGAGGGGAAGGGGAACTCTCTCCCAGAGCTCTCTCTTAGCCCAGTCACAGGATTACTGCATCCATCTGGTCCAGGAGGAAGCTGATAAATAAATTTCTTAGCCAAGGGCAAACCCCTCCCCCTCTCCAGTCCCCCCACCCCCAGAGTGTTAACAATGACTAAGAAACTGAAGAAAATGACTGACACCTTCTATATAGAGAAAAAAACGGGTATCTAACCCCGAGTAAGCCAACACCAGACAGTCTCCAGATAACACCCTAAAGGGGATTGATACTGCCCCCCATCACATAACTCTGTCCTAGAAGAGACTCTTAAAAAGTTAATAGAGTTTGAAGAAAAATGGGGAAAGGAAAGAGAAGCTATGATAGAGAATAACAATGTACTGAAATTTGAGTTGGAAAAAATAAAGAATTCATAGGAGGTGCAGGGAAACAAAATCTGCGAATTAGAGAAGGTTAAAAAATCACAGGAAAGTAGGATTTCTGAATTGGAAAAGATAAAAAATTCCCAAGAAAGTAGGATTTGTGATCTGGAAAAAGAAAATAACTCACTAAAAAATAAAATTAGTGAAATGGAAAAAAATTAAACAGAGCAAAATAATTCATTTAAAAACTCAATTGGACATATACATAAAGAACTAAAAAATGTGAATGAAGAAAATAACTCATTAAAAATCAGGACTGAACAAATAGAAATGAATGATTCATTGAGAAACCAAGAATCAGTCAAACAAAACAAAAAATATGAAAAGCTGGAGAATAATGTCAAATATTTACTGGGAAAATCTATAGACCTGGAAAATAGATCTAGGAGAGATAATCTGAGGATCATTGGACTTCCTGAAAATTATGATGAAAAAAAGAGCCTAGATTCTATTTTACAGGAAATCATCAAAGAGAACTGTCCAGAGATAATAGAAACTGAAGGGAAAATAGGCATTGAAAGAATTCATCGAACACCTTCTGAAAAAGACCCTAAAAAAAGAATTCCACGGAACATTGTGGCTAAGCTGCAGAACTACCAAACTAAGGAAAAAATATCACAAGCAGCTAGGAAAAAACAATCCAAATATCAAGGTGAATAAGGGTCACTCAAGATCTGGCTGCCTCCACATTAAAAGATCGAAGGGCCTGGAACTTGGGTCTTCCTAACTCCAGGTCCAGCAATCTATGAGGAAGAATGATTAAATGATTTTACAAGGCTGTTATAAGAATATAATAATATTTGTAAACTACTTTCAAACCAAAAAATCTATATAAATACTAATTGTCCTTATAACCATTCAGCAAAATTGCAGAGAGAGATATGAAAAACCATAAAGAAGGATAGCTAATGGTACAGTGGATAGAGTACCAGCCCTGAAGTCAGGAGGATCTGAGTTCAAATCTGAGTTCAAGTCTGGCCTCAGACAATTAACACTTCCTAGCTGTGTGACCTTGGGCAACTGCCTTAGGAAAAAAAAAAAAACTACAAAGAACCAAGGCCTAACAAAAGGCAAAATTAGTTACTAAAGACTATCCAATTTAGAATGAGTATAATTCACTATAATACATAGTTGAAGTTGAGGTTTTATTTTAAAAGCATTTATTAAACTATTCTGATATTTAAACATTCACCTATATCTAAGTGATTTCATCAATTTGGCATTTCTCTAGTGATGGAAAATATCCATATATACTCATCTCATTAGATTTTTGTACATGTTCATCCCAAATTCTCAACATGTTTTACAACATGCTTCTGAAGGTTTTCCTTACTTTCTTCTGATACTACAAGGGTATTTGTGAAGTACTTGGACCATCCACCTGACAAAAAAATCTTTCACTCTTGCTACATGGCCAGCTCATCTTCTCTTTCTGTCACATAATTTTTTATTTATATTTTTTATTTCCAATATGCTGAGTTTCTCATTGGTTCTACATTGCACTTTTCTCACACTCATTACATATCTTTCCTTCACTCTCTGTGATTCTCAACTTTTAATTCTTCAAAGTAAATGGTGATCTAGAACTCACTACTATAAAACAATGCTGACAAAACTATACCTAAGGAAAAAAAAATCAATTTCTGAAAAGTCCACTAAATTGAATCCTGAACATAATTCATGAAATAATTATTTCCCTCCATATGATAACAAATTTCAAATATAACAGAATTTCAAGGACCTGTGCCTCATTCCTGAATCTATGATTTAGTAGCTGATGGTAACACATAGAAGTCAGATTCCTGTGGCCACCAATTCCTAACAATAATGTATATTTTGCCAAGTTTAACAAATGTTACTTTGTACATATCTAATAAAGCAGTGATCTATTAAAATACACAAGCCATTATGCTGTGAACACTAGAATAAGATTTGCCCATTTTTAGTGTTTAACATTCAAAGCATTTTCCAAAACAACTTGAGCAAATCGCAACTGCAAGGCAAAAATTGTTCATTTACATCAATATTTAGTTTTATGTCCCTTCATCTTACCTCAAGAATTCTATATCAAATTATTATAAAAACAAAGATTTTTTTCAACAAGTTAGAAAATGCAAATAAAAAGAAATAAGAAATAATTAGATCATACTATTCTCTTGCTCAGGAAGCTTTAGGATCTCCCTATTTTCACTTAGATAAAATATATATAACTCAATTGGCATGAAAGGGTCCAGACTTTCTGTGCATTATTCCCTTTTGTATACTTTGCATTATACACTAACTGGTCTTCTTGCTATTGTCTGCCTGCAATAATTCTATCAGGAAGGCAGCATAGTATGGTGGAAAGATCATTAGATTCAAGAGTCAGAAAGCCTGAATTCTAATTAATTGCTCTATCCCTAATTACATGTGAGACTTTGGGAAAGTCACTAACCATTATGGATCTCAGTTTCTTCATCTAGAAAATGAAGGTGGGGCACGCTGGACTAAATGTCTTCCAAGATCCTTTCTGCCCCCAAGGCTGAGACATTTCCTTTTTTACTTCTAATTCTTGAAATCCTTAATTTCCTTCAGTTTCCTTAGCTGCCACATCCTACAGAAGTCCATTCATTATATTCCTGTTCCCTTCCCTCCAGGTATTATGGTCTTCTCCGTTTCATTACTTTATATTATCTAGATTTTGAATTTCCTCATTTGTATACATGTTGTTTTCCCCAAGAGAAAGCATGCTTCCTTTTTTATCTCTATGTCTACAACCTGGCATTGTGTCTAGCATACAAGCTGGAACTTGACAATGACAGAAATAAGGATTGGATCTATTTCTGGATTTTATAATCACAGGGAACTCCCAGATTAGGGAACTCCCTCTGCCAACGGCAGATGACACCTTTGTAGAACTCTGAAAAGTTAAGTGACTTCCCCAGGATCACAGTCATGTGTATCAGAAGTAGAATTTGAATTCAGGTCTTCTTGGCTCTGAGGTCAGCTGTTCTGAATTCAGTTTAATACAAATAGTTTGATAATGATGAGAAACTAAGGCAAATTACTAAAGCTTTAGAGATTGCTGCCGCTACACAAGGGACAATTTCTTAGACAAAATAAGGCATGAGCAATGTTTTATTTCCTCTTCAATACATAACTTTAAAAAGCTTAATGAAATCTTAAGTATTCTATTCAAAAACCAAATTTTTCTCCAATAACTTAACTTTTAAAGAATCAATATAAAAATATAATTCTACTAAAACATGTTTTTAGTCCATTTAAATACTAATAGCTATACTTCTCTGATTACTTGTCTTATTGATGACATACATTATCTCAAGGATCTGGAAAAACACCATCTAAAATCTCTCCTCCATTATTATCTAAGATGGAACATAGATACTAACTTGCTTAATTTTTTTAAGATAAGCTGAACTGAGTTCAGAAAGCAGTTAGAGAATAAATAAATCTAAAACAAGGATGATTCATACTAAAAATGTTATTGTCAAATGGCAATAAACACTGTTGAAACTACTAAGTACTACTGTGAATCACCACTTAACTGATATGGGTGTTTTGAAATAGAAAATAAAGTTAAAATTATATTGCTATATGAAAAAGAATGGCAACTCATACCATATTCTTCCTGACCAAAAACAAAGATAACCTTTTTATCAACAAAAGTATACAAAGGTTTTCTCTCCAGAAAAGAAAATAAGTCAGTTCCAGAAATTATCTAAATATAAATGGTGAGTATATAAAATTAATAACCATAACTTAAGGGAAGGGAAGAAGTTTGGTTTATGCATCCAGTTGCTTCTGTTTGGCAGGAAGTCTACTAGAGATGACTTGGATAAGGTGAATACTTTCTAGGCTTAGGATATACTTCACCAAAGGCAAAGTACTTTGCCTGGCATCAACCTAGTTATTACTGATTTCTTTCCCCTTTTTTGTGGAACAAAAGAGATCACTGAAAGGCAAAACATTTTAAGATTTATTACCGTATCACCTTATGGGTGTCACTGTGGAGAACTATTAGCTGGCCAATGTGTGATGCTGTTCTCCATTCTGGAAAGAGGAAGAGCTATCATCTGACAGCCCATTGCATTTTTTCCTCTCTGGTGGGAAGGTTCTCTCCCTTTCTCTAGGATCCCTTGCTGTCCTTCAGTTCATCTCATTAAATCCCAAGTGAGGCTGGCACCAGTAACTCCTTATAGATGTTTGTTGTTACTGCTTAAGCAATGTTCTTGCTTCTACTCTACCTTCTTGAAGAATGAATACATCTTTTTCTAAACTCTTGGATGTGACACAAATCTCATAGTCCAAACCTCTTCTCAAGACTGAATGGAAATGCTTGAGCTTCTGAACAACAAACTCCCAGATGTCATCTGTAATACCTATTACTTTACTAAGCAAAGAAATTTCAAATCTAAGAAACAGCAGGAAAAGAAAGATGAAACACTATAGAGGGAATATTGCTGACAACTATATGTAAGGCCAATATTTGTATCTAATATAATTATTATTTGACACTTTTTGGTCACCTTAAGAGAAAAATACAAACAACATAATCAAATTGGCTATTAACATGATGAACTGTCAAAAGGGAAAATGGACAGAATCAAAATATAAGCGGCCTCGACAGTTGAAAAAGAGGGTGATTAAAAAATATAGCAGGAATTCTAATTCCTGTTTTTACACACTAGGTAATAGGACAAATAAGGACTTGAGAAAGGATGACAAAAAAAAAAAAAAGGAAAGTCTTTTCTAAAAGTAAAGTAAACTCTTTGAGAGTTAGGGTTCTTCTCATTTCAAACTTCATGTAACACTTTCATTTCTATTTTAGTTTTTTAAACCAAGACTTTAATATTAATGTTAAACTTACTAAATTTTCTCAAAATGCCAACTTTGGGTTTAAACAGAATATTCCAGTAAATTTATCTGGGAAAATGGAAATAATGAAAAATTCATCAGATTTTTTCAGTGCTTCATAATCTTCTCCTATAACCCAACACAGTCACTGTACTTTATTCTTCCTGGAGTTTCACAGCCTCAAAATTTCATCCTTTTTCATTCTGAGACATAAATGATACCCATGCCAGAATCCAGAATTAGAAAAACCAGGAACTTATCTAAGATAGTTGTTTTAGGGTCCACAAAAAGTTAAAAAAAATGTATCAGTCCTACAATTTTGATCTTACTTAAATAACAAAATATCTTTTTTGTTATTATGTAATATACTAATTTCAAAAAATGCTAAAACAACAAAATGAGAAGTTGAAAGGATCTGGCCCTTTGTTCAGATCTTAAAGACAGAATTTTCAGAGAAATCTTACAGAACCCCCCAGTTCAAAAGGAAGAAATCAAATCCTCAAAGCTACTTATCAAAGCAATGCAATGATGGACTCCATGCAATCTCTCCAAAATTGGAATAAATATTATTTTGTGCAGCTCAATCATAGTGGTTACAGAAATAAATAAGAATTTTACTTTCCAAATGTTCAAAGAAAGGATAAAAACCAAGGACTTACAGACTCTGTAGTAAATGAGTAATAAATAGTGATATACAGAAATCCTTAAAAAAAAAATTAAACACTATTCACTAGCTTCATTCATTAATTATTACCTTCAAAACAAATCATGGAACTCCTTTTGTTGGCTCTTACATTAAAATTTTTTTTAATTTTACAACGTATTTTATTATATTATATATTTTATAAGGTATATATGTCACACACAACTAACATATTACACAGCTTGATTAAGGCTATATTTTCTTAGCAAAACATGTTCATGTTTGACCAAGTACATCTTCTCCATTAGACTGACATCAAAAGGTAAATAAAACTAACATGACCAAATATTATTCTGGGCATCCTATTATCAAAGGATGATGTTAACTAACTTTTAAATAACAGTTCAGCCTATTCTCAGTGATCCATAAAAATGAAGATAGTAAAGAAATAGCTCTGAGGAGAGAAAAAAAAATGCCATGAACTAGATAGAGATTTAACCATTTTGTTTTCATAACTTCTGCCTTGAAAAATCCAAAGATCAGCTTATTAGCAGCCTCACTTTGGCATAGTATTTAAGGCAAACTTTAGTCATGTAAACCTTCATTCCCTAATTCCATATTCATCTTCTAATTGCCCTGTCAAACAGGAGGCTACTTATTTCCCCTACATTACCTCTACCTTCACCAAACTCCCCACTTCAGGAACTCTGATCAAATATTTTGAACTATGATTAAACAACTCTGCCATGTTTCATGGAAGGAAGGTGTCAATCTCTATAAATTTCTACCAAAACTATTGGCCAACTCTTGTAAATGGGTTTTCTCTCTAATCAGATGCAAATTTTTACTTTTTTATTCACATCACCAAGGGTTACCATAAAATTCAAAGCATAGTAAATGTTTAATTTTTTTTTCTTTCCTAGGTCTTTTCATTCATTAAAGGAGACAACTGGTGTCAAATTATATTAAAGATATAAAAATGTTACAATGGAATTTCACAATTTGGATCAAGAAGAATGATTAAAAATAAAAGAATAATAACTTTATAAAAGAAGAGACTAATTTATAGCATTCTATTTCCCTTTCCAACTCTATTTTAAAAAGCTATTAAAAAAAAAAAAAGCAAAATGGGGGGAGGGATAAAGGGAAGGAAAAACTATATAAAGAATTATATAAAATTTAAAATAGATAAGTGAGGGTTGAGTAAAAAATTAGAATAAAAGTGGAATGTATATTTATTTAAAACATTGTCTATAATCTAATTTTTCCTAATTATTATACGGTATGTCATATACAATGGCCAAGCTATTTCTTTCCCATGTCAGATTTCATGCACATTGTAGCTATTTAATAAATGTTTGCTGATTAATCAAAGAATAAATAGAAAATCTCACTTCAGGGTTCTAATCTTACTGAATTCTCTAATTGTGGTGTCTAGTTCCCAAATAAGAGGCTAAAATAGAAATCAATTCATTTCCTTCTCACCAGTAATGGAACAAATGGGACCATGGAGATCAATTCAGCCTTCTATTACAGTCAATGCATTATACATTAAGGGGGCTGCAATCTCTTTCCTAGTAGAAATATTAAAAATGCACGTGATGTTTCCAATTTCAATGCTCATTTTTATCTACAAAGCTTTCAAAGGGTTTTGAATTTTTGGTCTCATATTATATCATATCATACCCTTCTGACCTCTAACTAGCTATACCTGCTTCTAGTTATGCCAACCTTCAAAAATTAAAGTTATGGGGTTTTTTTCTCCCAGAATTTGTTATAAAAACAACAATCTGAGAGAATTTCTTTCTAGTCATATCCATTATTCAAACACACATATTTCCTAGTAAATATTGTAACCTAAATCATGTTTATGTGAAAGCTAAAGATAAATTCACAATTCACAATGAAGAATAACAATCACTAAACTAACGTATGGTGACATTTCAGTTATTAGGAATAAGAAAGTAGGATTTCAAGTTAATGATGTTTCTTAATGTTTTAATTGTTCCCATTTTTAGAAGCAAACATACATTTGGGTGGGTGGATATATCCAAGGAATGCCGAACATAATTTAACCTTTTAGAGTGAGGGAGAATTTCAGAATTATTGCTCATAGAATTAGAATGCTTTTCCTTCAAAAAGGACCTTAGAAAGTCACCTAATTCAATCACCTAGTCCTATAAATTATCCCGGTAGTTATCCCCCTGAGGAACTCACAAGATCATGAAGCAACCCATTCAAAATTTAAACAGAAATCTGACTGATTATCTGTCATGAATAGATAGTCATTAGTCATAGTTTGGTCCTCAACAACTGTAGTCTTAAAATATTTTTTATCATACATCTTGATTAATTAAAAAAAAATCCCCCATTATTTGTGTGTATGTATGTGTATGTGTATATATAAACACACACATACACACACACAATTACACAAACATATTATATACATTATAAAATATCTACAACCCAAAAAAATTAAGATAAAGTAAAAGAGAATTTTAAGGTTTTTTTTAATTATATTTTTCTCCTATGAACATAACTGAATGTGCACTACTTTCTGGAAATCTGTGAATATCCTCAAGAATTGCCACATTTGCAAACCAACTATTTGTTAGTAATTAATTAGTCATTTAATTTGAATAGATTTAAAAGCAGATGAATTTTTATCATGCTTTTTGTTGGAAAATAAACTGTAACAAATAAAGATCATAATGGCCATTAAGTATTACAGTTTTCAAGGAGTCCTTTTTTTTTTCTGTATGTAGGTATTGACCATACACAATGAAAAAGCAACAAATATAAGCAAATTATTTGATTTCAACTTAAAGTTTTCTATATTAAAATTTCTTTACATGATTCTACTTAATGAATTGACTATATTTATTGTTTACATTCGATATTTTAGTTGTATTTTATATGCACACAAGGAAGAGCAAAAGGGCCAGTTTGGCTGGATGGTAGAGAGCAGGAAAAGGAATAATGTGGGTATGAATGAAGAGTTGGAGATGTGATAGAAGATTTTAAATGAAAAACAAGGATTGAATATTTGATTACAGAGGTAATTATGAGCCATTAGACTTGAATGAGTAGAAACAAAGACTGTGCTTTAGGAAAATCATAGAAGGCTGAAACAATAATCCAGGTAAGTGATGGCAAGGGCCTGTACTAGGATGGTGCTGACATGAATGGAGAGAAGGCAGATGTATCTGACTGCAGACACAAGGTTTGTCCACTCGTGTCCAACTCTTTATGATCCATTTCAGATTTTCTTGCAAAATACTGGAGTGGCAACCACTGCCATTTCCTTTTCTAGCTCATTTTACAAATGAGGAAATTGAGGCATACAGGATTAAGTGATTTGCCCAGGTCACACAGATGTCTAAAGCCAGATTTTTAATTTAAATCTTCCTGACTCCAAACCTTACACTCTTATCTATTGCACCACCTAGCTACCTATGAAATAAAACTATGGACTCTAATGAACAATGATATAAAATTTTAAATAAAAATTAATTTGATTTTAAATTAAAGCATAGAAATAAATTATCCTTTCCTTACCATAGAAAATAGTAACTAAAGCCATTATTATTAAATAATGAGGAAAGTGTGGAGGTCATTCCAAAAAAATTCAAAAAAACGATGTTCATTATTGCTATTATTATTTAATATGATAAAAAATAACAACTATAGTAAAATTGATAAACGGAAATATAGGCAAAGAAAAAACAAAACTACAACTTTACAAGTGAAAAGATGGCCTATCTAGAGAATGTCAGATACTAAAATATTAACTGAAACAATAAACACATATCCACATTTCTGATAATTGACAAAATCTAGCAGGAAAATATTTTTTAAAAAGAAATTTCAATCAAAATAATTGCAAAATGTATAACAGGAATCCAGATGCCAGCTAGGAGACTGGGAACAAATTGATATAATGCACAGAGCATTAGAGTAGGAAAAAGGAAGACCTAACTTTAAATCTGGCCTTAGACATTTACTAATTGTATAACCGTGGATACCTTTCCTTAACCTCTATCTGCTTCAATTTCTTCATTTGTAAAATGGGGATAATAATACTAACTACTTCCTAAACATAAGGAATAATATTTATAAATAAAAGCATTTCCTAATTCTAGCTATTATTATTATCATAATAACAATGTTATTATTATTATCAAGACACACATGGGAACTTTAGGAAAACAATTACAAAATATTCTTTACAGAGATAAAAACAGACCTAAATAACTAGAAGAGACAGCTAGGTGACTCAGTGGATGGAGCCCTGGGCCTGGATCAGGAAGACCCAAGTTCAAATTTTGCCTCAGACATTTAATTTGCTCCAAAGGGAGATCCTCCTTTTACCTTATATTTCCCCATTTTACACTACAGTCCCTCTTCCTATGCCATCTTCCCCATCAAAATAAAACCTCTTTGAAGGTAAGGATGATCTTGCTTTGCTTGTTTATATTCCACACATTTGACATGGTGCCTGTCTAATATACAGAAAATGCTTTACAAATCTTTATCTAATATCTGAAAATTCAACATAGCATAATTTATTATTATTAATGGAACAATTCTTTTATAGCCCAAAAGAATTCAATATATACTTACTAAATGTCTTATTAGAGGTAGCTAAGTGGTACAGTGTACAAGAGCTCTAGCCCTGGAGTAATAAGGTCCTGAGTTCAAATTCAGTCTCAGACACTTACTAGCTATGTGACCCTGGGCAAGTCATCTAGTCCCAACTACATTCCCAACTCCCAATCCCCCAAAAAAGTCCTTATTATAAACACTCTAAAGTCTATGAGGAAGAAAAGACAGTGAACCTTTATGTAATGTTTTCAGTTTTAAAAAGTACTTGAGGGACAGCTGGGTGGTACAGTGGATAGGGCACCAGCTCTGAAGTAAGGAGGATCGGAGTTCAAATCTAGCCTCAGACATTTAACATTTCCTGGCTGTGTGACCCTAGGCAAGTCACTTAACCCTAATTGCTTCAGGAAAAAAAAAAAAAAAAAAAGTACTTGAATTATTATGTCTCTTTTGGGCTTCAAAATAACCTTGTGAAATAAGTGCTACTATTATCACTATTTTACAGTTAAGAAAATTGAGGATGTAAGGGGCTTACTCCTTTTTCAGGGTCTAAGATATCTGAGGCAGGATTGGATTCATTCATATATTGGCTAGTTGGCTAGTACCAAACTAATTATAATAGCAAAAGATATTAATTTATATAAACATTAAAAGATGCAAAGTACTATACTGTTATGGGCCAGAACTCTGAACTTGAAACAAGGATGTTTACAAGGTACTAAGTGGAATTGAGGAGACAATGGTTATCTAATTTAGCATGATTCAGTGCAATTGATTTAATCTTACAACAAATAATGGTTTCCTAGTGATATAATGATTGGTTTATACTCAGTGTGGAGCATATAAGCAGGAGTAAGAGCCACAGAGGACAAGCACACAAGAAGGTCTCAGAGGCAAAGAAGACAAAGACTGGAGGCAGGAGCTTAAACTCTCAGAACCAAGGGGAGAAATTCAATTCAATCCTCCATCTTCCTGGTGGCTGGCCTGGACTCCTGCACTTCCCCCACTAAGACCAAGGCCAGACTGAAAGGCTCTCCAGAAAGCTGCCCAGCCCCTGGAAAGAGATAATAAAGGATCTGGACTTTAACCCTTGGCTATTCTTTTGGTGAACTGAAACGATGGCTACTCAGAGACCCCAAGGAAACCGAAACAGAGAACATTATACTATACATAATCTCATTTGAACCTTATAAATCAACCATATGAAGGTCTTAGATATTCCTACATCCACCTACATACATGCACAAATACAGACATACATGTATATATTATTCTGAAAAACAGAAAATTGAATTTTAAACTAAACTTAAGAGGCATTGCAGTCCAAATCATCTGACTACAAATCCTATATGATAATGGGCTCATAAAAGATATTCTAGGAAGACTGGAAAAGGGGAAGAACGCTAAGGAGTATAGGTTAGAAGTTCCTCCAAGAATGGAGGAATAGCAAACAAATTTCTAATGAAGGAATTTCAGTCATCCATGAAAGAATAGATGAGAGTGTTTCTGAGGGCTCTTGGCAAAAAGGCACTCCTCAAATCACAGTTTAGTTAATTGCCCCAGCTACTGGGATTTGAAGTACTCCAGTTTTAGGTTTTTAATGCATCCTTATGAAATTTAAAAGGCCTCCTTTGAAATAAACAATTGGCAGAAACCAATTCATACTGGCCCCTAAAACAACCTTGTCCTTTTTAAACCTGGTATTACTAAATTCGTTATTTTCCATTATTAACATTCTTGGGTGATAACAAAGACCATCCTAGTTACACTAAAATCCATTTGTATAACCATATGTATAATCTAGTTACACTAAACAATGTGGGCTTTTTAATGCTATATTAAATAAAGTGATTCCTGGCACTATCTCTCTCATTAACTTTAGTAAACTAACAACATTTTGGCTGCAACTTCAAGGTATTCTGTTCTTTCTCTAAAACTGATGCTTCATCTTTAAAACTCTAAACCTGAAGTATGTCACACTTTCCTAATAAAATATACTATTTATAGGTCACAAAATTCCTATAGCAGTAAACTTGATAAGTGCATTTTAGGCAATTAATGAAAGCTCTGGTTGATGAAACCTTGTTGTACAATATATCTTTGAAAGGTCTTATTGTACTGATTTTTTTTGCATAATAATGCTCAAAATAATCTTGTATCCTTATTCATGGGCCAGGTTTTAAGTGGATGTGATTACCTGCTTAAGAGTGCTGATGGTATCTCTAGTTGCTAGACACATTACCAAAATAGAAAAGCCTTCCATCCTTATTTAAAGGATATGACATGTGAGTACTGTTCAATGATTCAGGGTAATTAGAAAAGATTGATTTTTTTTCTCTTCTGCAGTTATCTTTTTAGTCACTTTCAGTCATGTCTGACTCTTTGCAACCTATTTTGGGTTTTCTTGGCAAAGATACTAGAATGGTTTGTCATTTCCTTCCCTGGTTCATTTTACAGATGAGTTAACTGAGCCAAACAGAGTTAAGTGATTTGCTTGGGATCAAACAGCTAGGAAGTATCTGAAACCAAATTTGAACTCAGGTCTTTCTGACTCCAAATTGGGTTCTCTATCCACTGCACTGTCTAGCTGCTCCAAAGAAAAATGGATTTAAAAAAACTGAGAAACTAATTATGTGCTAATGTCAATAATTGTCTCAGCCTGAAGTAATTGCTAAAGAAAAAAGAAATAAAAGATTATAATTTAGGTTTTGATCTACTAAAATATCAAGAAAATCAGTAAGTCACTAAGTATCTTGAAGAGTGTCACTCTTCAATCACTAGTCAAACTACTTACTGAATTTTACTTTGTAATATTGATCCCTACTTTAATAATTGCTTATCCCCCATTCCAGACTTATATTTTTCATTTCTTTGATTCTTGAACATTTTTTTAAAGAATTAGAATTTTTTAAAGATTTTTTGCTTTGGCGGGAAACAAAAATGTTTGTGGCAGGGTTTTTTTTGATAGTAGCAAGAAACTGGAAACTGAATGGATGCCCATCAATTGAAAAATGACTAATTATGGCATATAAATGTTATAGAATATTATTGTTCTGTAAGAAATGACCAACAGGATGATTTCAGAGATGCTTGGAGAGACTTATATAAACCGATTCTAAGTGAAATGAGCAGAACCAGGAGATCATTATGCATGGCAATAACAAGACTATATAATGATCAATTCTGTCAGACATGGCTCTCTTCAAATATTGAGATGATTCAAACCAGTTCCAATTGTACAGTGACAAAAAGAGCCATCTACACAGAGAGGACTATGGGAACTGTAGTTTACAACATAGTATTTTCACTGTTTTTGTTGTTGCTTGCTTGCATTTTATTCTGCTTCTCTTTTTTTTTTTTTTTTTTTTTTTTGGTTCTGCAGCATAATTGTATAAATATATATATATATATATACATTTATTGGATTTAACATATATTTCTAACATGTTTAATATATATTAGACTACTTGCCATCTAGGGGAGGGCGTGGGGGAAAAGGGGATGGGAAATTGGAACACAGGGTTTTGCAAGGGCTAATGATGAAGAATTGTCCATGCATATGTTTTGAAAAATAAAAAGCTTTAATTAAAAATAAAAGAATTTCTGCTTTGGCTTTTTTATTTCTTTCCTTTGCCTTGAAAAAAAAAACTACTGATAGTTGTTTTATCTCCTTATTAACAAGATAGAACACTATGACATAACTACTTTCCCCATAAAATATAATTCAAATGGGCACAAAGACTCTTAGGGAAAGATGAAGGAAAGTACAAGACAGCTCATATAAAACTGACATTAGCACCAGACTAAATAAAGAATATCTGGCTCTTAGCCTACAAGACATTAGAAGCAGTCATGGCATCTGCTTAATTAGCTTTATAAACAACCTATAGAGCACCATAAATAGAAAGACACTTAACAAGTACTTTTCATAAATATGACCTAAACAAACTTACCCATAAGACATTATTTCCATAGCCAACTGTACTCAAGCCAACTGGATTTAGGTAAAAATAAAAAGTAAGTGAATCATTTTGAAATGATTTGAAACGTTTATTTAGCTTTAAAATAGCACCTACCTTCATTATATGTAAAGAAATAAACACAATAGATTAAGTGATCTTTATATCAGGTATGACATAGATATATAGAGAGACATTTTTCCTTTCATTAATTAGGAAGAACCAAGACTAAACCTTTTCATTAGCATTAACCATACTACTTCCACCCAGATGTTTAAGTTTATTCAGCAATTTGCCAAGTTAAAGGAAATTGCTGAAAACTTTAAGAGCAGGAGTTATCACAGTAGAATTTCACCTCACAAAAAGGAAGCCCTTAAAGGAAAAAGGGACAAGCACAAGGAAGAAATAACAAGGAAAAGTTTCAACTGAAATCCAACATCCCCTATCAACAGCAAACTAGAAGCCTATGTGTAATTTCAAGTGTCATATTGGCTAAATAAAACTATTGTCTTCAGCTGCATTATTTGGGTTGTATCCTTTACAGGACTCTGATGTAAAGGTGCTGGCTGCTTCTGGAGAAGATGAGGCTGAAGCATCATTTGACTTCAAGACCTCAGGAGTGCTAATCTACAAGAGAACTAAAGCTAAATTAGGTGTCTTCAGGAAGTCTGACAACAAGATAGTGAGTGAAACACTTCTCCCTCCTTATTCCTCCACTCCCACCCCAGCAAGAAGTTATGCAGTTGCCTAAGAGAGGTGACCAGCCTAAGTAGGAAATGGACCAAGTCAAAGAGAAAGGAGAGAAGTAGGTAGTAAACATGTAGGTGGGTGAGTAAGTAGAGCTCAAATGAGATAAGATGTATATAGCACTTTGTAAAACTTAAAACACAATATAAATGTTTGCTAATATAATTATTATTATAGATGGATGAAAATGAATAGCTATTGATATATGGGTAAATAGGTGAATAAGTGAAATAATTTCATTGCCAACTCTACAGTCTTATTAAAAAAAAAAGAGAGAGAGAGAGAACAGATTATCTTTCACATACAACGATAGAGCTACCAATTCATGGGCCAATGGGCAATATGCCTTCCCAGTCATTCCCTCTGTATATACTGGTAATGGATTTATTCCTTTGTACTTCTCTACACTTGTATGTTTCATGATAGACAGTTCGTCAAGGTTAAAGGCACTCATGGAATACAAATAGTCTAAAAAGAATTAAACTATTTCAAATTATTATACTCCCAACTTCATGAGCAATAAAGGTTAATAATAATAAATATATAATAAAAATAATATTAAATATATATTATATCATAAATATTTATATATTATAAATATGTATGAAATATAATATAAAATAAAAATATAACAAATAACAATAAAGATTAATAATATACAGTTACATTAATATGGCATTTTTACCAAGCTAATCAGCCAGATCTATAAAATATAGAGGACACTATAAATTACATATATTTCTTAATTCAAAATTTTAAAAATCTGGGGCGTTACTTCCACAGATAGAAATAATAATCTTTCCTTGCCTAAGTAAACAAAAAGTCTTCATGCAGTAACTATAAATTTATCACATGGTAACCAACATTCACATGATGGATTTTTCCAAAATTAACTCAATTAACCAAATTCAAATACCAAGCCTATTTACTTGGTAGGTCCTACCTACCAAGGTCTGGAGGTCTGTGAGAACCTCCAGAATCCAAGGTCAGTTTCAAGTCATGATGAAGCACAGGGGATGGGATTAAGAGTAGAGGATATCTTTGCCATGTCTCATAATAAAACAATATTTGAAGGATCTGTGATTTCCTTAGGAAGGATATTCCCTCTACAAAATACCTAGATAGTTTAATAAGTTGCTAAAGCCAAAAAATAAAAAAAGATCAGTTTTTGATGGACCAAAGCTTTAATGATAGATCTCATCATGAGGAAAAAATCATCTCTCTCAAAGTCTCTCTGCTTTATTTCTAATAAGAGAGAGTTTATTTATTTTTTTTTTTTTTTGCTGAGGCAATTGGGGTTAAGTGACTTGCTCAGTCATACATCCAGGAAGCTTTAGCCTGGGGTTAGATTTGAACTCCGGTCTTTCTGACTTCAGGGCTGGTGCTCTATGTATTGAGCCACCTAGCTGCCTTAAATTCCTGCTGTTTCATGGAACACCTGCTGTTGATGAGAGGCAGACATTGATCTGATGGAAAACAAATTACTAAAGGTATTGTACAATTACTTCTTTAATGAAAATCAGGGTCATCTGCTTGGGATAGACCCATGTCAAGGAAACAAGAAGCCAGGTTTTACTTAAAAAGCAAAAATATGCCAATCCCTTTGGTCCTCCACACCAGCAGAGCAAATTTCATTTCCAAATCCATATAGTGAAAATTCTTTCATATCTACTAAGAGAAGAGATCTCAAGTCATGAAAAACTCTATAGCACAACCAAATCCTGCCAGAAACTATTTGCTTTTGCTGCCTGAGCTGCCTTGAGCTACTTAATGAAATATTAGCTCCTTTCTTCCTCTGCCCTCTCAAATACAGAACATGAAAAAAAAATCTTTTTTTTTAATTTCCTTTAATTCCGAATCACTTGTATTCTTCAATTGCTTATTTCATTTACCAGGACTGCAAAAGTTAATGAATGTCCTTTTTGGATCATGTCATGATGAGAAAATCACTCCATTAAAAAATACCATCACCACCACCCAACTTTTTTTATACAAAGAAACAAAATAATCTTCCATTTATTTTTTTTAAAAGGTGGGGATAGGAATGGGAAACACCCAAGTGAGGAAATCCTCATTATCAGTACAAGTCAGACACTCTCTCCAACATTTGACTCTAGAGAATAATTTAAGTCAGTAAACTTTAAGTTTAAGTAATTTGCATAGTCACATAGCCAGTATGTATCAGAGGCAAGACTTAAAACCAGGTCTTCCAGGACTTAGGGTCAGTTCTATATTGAATAGACCCTACTGCCTCTCCAAAAAGGAATATGAAATAAACAAAACACAAATATAAAAGTTCATAGCTTCTTAAAATAAATCCAAAGTTCTAGCAGTCATCTGTGGTAATTTAATCCATCTTCTCTGTTTTACAAATAAGCAAACTAAGACTAAGAGAGATACCCAGTCACACTGTCAATAATCCCCAGTATTAGTCATTGGATTCTTAAGGGAATTGGATGCTCTTTCCTTTGGTAGATCAAGATTTTTTAAAGATAGTAGGGTATGAGAGAGAACTATAACATATAAAAATTAGACTACAAATGAAAACTAAACATAGTCTTCCTCCACCCACCTACCCTCCTCCCCCAAAAAAACACTTTATGGACTACAGGGATTTAGAGCAACAACTAACACACTAAAGAGAAAATATCAAAATTTCATGAGATAACCAAATTGGCAACCTACCTTTACACTATCTTATTTTCTATCTTATTTCCTTCATCGAATTAAGAAATTTGCTCTTTGATCATAAGAACACATTTAATTAGAAGAGAGAAATAAAACTAAAAGAAACAGTATCTGATCAAATAAGGAAATGTTTATTTTCAATAATGGAAATTTTGAGCATAAATTAACATTTTAAGCACAGAAATGTGGTTAAATTACATGAGAAAAAGAGATTCTGCTGTTACCATCTCTTCAGGACAGGGCTTTTTTTTTTTTTAAACTAGTTTAGTAACTACTACAAAATATAATTTCATGCATACTACTACAAAGCAGAAGCACAGAAAAGGGAACAGTCTAATTTTAACATTCAATAGATACAGGATATTTCAAATCCTCCACCAAGTCTTTTTGTATCCCTCCACAAAAGGAAAATCAGTTTAAGCTAGAGAAAAGTAGCCCTATTTAAAAGGCATTAAGTTTTAACGTACTGTGTACAGGTTTGGAACCACACAAAGTTTTGCTATACACAGGCTCACTTACTAAAGTACAGCATTTTATTAACAAAGAGAAGGCACAACTTCTGGTCCTTAGTTTCTGCATATGTCAACTACATCAAGAGACCCACTTGAGGTAGGCAGAAGTATACACAATGCAGGACTTTTAGACTAGTGAACCTAAGTTCAAATCTTGCCTCAAACACAAGCTATCTGATCATGGGAACCATTTAACTTTCCTCAGTTTCAGTTTCGTTTGCAATAAAATGAAGGACATGGATTCAATCTCCTCTAAACTCCTTTCTACTTCTAAATTTATGATATGATCTTACTCTTCTGAGAGGAAGGTGTTCAAGATTAAGAAGCAGTTATGAGTTAGCCTTTGGGGGGAAAACAAAACAAAAAAAACAAAACCAAAAAAAAAAACCTGAAACTGGTCACACGACTAATAACTCAGGGTAGAATTAGTCTTTAGCTTCCAGCTTCAGCACTTCTCCACTATATCAAGAGGCCTTCAGGAATGCAATGTTGGCTCCCTCACCTGATAATGAGGAGCATAAAGGATCATAGAATAATAGATCTGGAGCTGGAAAAAGATAATTTGAAATCATCCATTACAATCCCCCCATTTTACAAAGAAAACTAAGTCCCAGAGAAGGACACTAAATCACCCTCAGTTCCAAAGACTAGTATGCTAACATAGATGTTAGCTGAAAAGATTGGAAATTTCTAAAAAAGGAAGGATGAAAATTCCTGGAACTTTAATCAGGGACAATAGAGATAGAAATGAGCCAAAGAAAACCTGAAGTGTGGTAAGAGTCTTCATGATATAAATCAAGTGTAGCTATTATTAACTAGAATCAGACTAATTATACTTCAATTCTACATAATGGGTATTTTGCTTGAAAGAAGAGTGGTATTGGGGCAGTTAGGTGGCACAGTGGATAGAGCACCAGCCTTGAATTCAGGAGGAACCAAGTTCAAATTTGGTCTCAGACACTTAACACTTCCTAGCTGTGGGACCCTGGGCAAGTCACTTAACCCCAGCTTCAGGGGGGAAAAAAAAAAAAAAAGAAAGAAGAGTGGTATTCCTGAAAAATCATGTACAAACCAAATTTTAATAAATCAAATCCTACTCTAAGGGAAATTGTGCAATAAGGAAGAGTTATCTAAGCAAATTTAATGAATTATTTCTTTCCTAAAAAAATCATTTTTATCATACAAAGAATTACACCACTAAATGATTTGCTTTGTAAATTCTAATTTCCATATTAAAAGATTAAAATTGAAGTTCTCTACAACACAAATCTTGATTTAGAGTCAAACTCTTACAACTAGAAAAAAAAATACAAACACAAGTATGTCAATTATCAAATGAGTATAACACATGACCTTCTTTACAATAACAATAACAAAACCACCCAGTACAAAGTAATTTGAACTTTCAATTAAAACCTGATTGCATAACCTGCAAATTCCCAACAAAGCTCACCAAATCTTCAAGGAACATTGTGGCATTTAGGCTTCAAATAACAAGGCAATTCCAATAGCTATATTACAGATATTTGGAAGAGAACTAAAATTTAAAAAAAAAAAAAAAAAAAGGTTTCCATAAAACTCAAAACATTTTCCAAAGGAATAACATTTGGCAACTAACTTGGAAGAGATTTTTAAAAGAAAAAAAGAACATATAATGTAAATATTAGGTAGCATCTACTGATAAAGAACTTTTCAAGTTTTAAGAAAACTTGTAAAAAGTAGACTTGCAATTGACAAAAAGACAATTTCACATTACAGTCACACTTTGCAAGATATATTCAGCATCTTTTAGGTGATCAAGCACTGTGCTAAGCAGCCAAGAAATACAAATAAATGTTACTAAATGAAGGCTGTTAAAGAGTTTGTCTTATTTCTTATTTTAGTTTCGATAAATACTACACATATTATGTAAAATGTTCCATCACAACTTCTTCCAGGGTTTAATGGACTCAAACATTCAAAACAAAACAAAACAAAACAAAATTACTATTAAGAAATTTTGGAATAATTTTACCTAGTTTTCATGAAATTTATTTTTCAACCTGGGTTAGAATTGGAACTAGAATTGCCCAGCACTATTAAGAACTTTTCTAAAGAGAAAACATTTTACTAAAAGATTAGCAATTATACGAGATGGCTTTTAAACACATACTAAAAAACAGATACTTAAAATCAAATAACCAAATATGACATTTTGCCTTTTCTTAAAGGACTTAAAAAGTGACTGTCTGGAAGTTTTGTTGCAAACTTTTTGTTGCCTTTTTTTTTTTTTTAAACCTACCAGTTTTTTTTAAATAATAATTAATGGAAATGAGGGAAAAGGAATAATTAAGAAAGGAATCAAATAATATACAGTTGACAACACTAATTGTCAAATAATCTTCTAACATGTAAATATTTTACATTCACACAATTCAGTATCAGAGTAAGTCATTCATTAATTAAAATTTAAAAATACAGAAAGTAAGCCTGATTCTAACAATAACAAAGACAGAAGGGTCCTTAATTCTCATTATAAACTACCTCTACATCCATAAATGATGGAATCAAATTTAGCTACTACTCAGATGGTAACTTCAACTTGAAAAGGCTACAAGTCAAAATGAAAATGGAGGGAGCATTGGCACATGATTTTTTGTTTGCAGATGATTGTGCACTCAATGCACCTCCAAAGTCAAGATGCAACAAAATATGGATAAATGTTCTGCTGCTTATAGTAATTTTGGTCTAATAATTAACACCAAGAAAACAAAGGTCTTTTTTAGATCAATCTATATATTTCAATCCAGTCACATGGAATAATTTTGAACATAGTCTAAAACCAGCATTTTGAAATAATTTCATATATTTATTGTGTTTGAGATCTGATCATTGAATTCTGAATTAAGCTTGTATTTTATTTTTTTGACTTGGTTTGCCTGAATGTTTTTATATTTTTCTTTTGTGTTTTTGGAATACAAATAGTATTCAATTCACACTGCCACTTGTAAAAACATTTTCATGTGTGCCCTTAATATAAAATAATATTTTAATATAATTTTATCCCTCAAGCTGTAATATGTCCTCAAAATTTAAAAACATACCAATAAACTAATGCGTAATTATAAATGTAGTGGAGATTCAAATGCATTCCATCTATTTAGTCATTGTCGGCTGAGGCAGTACAATATAACTAAAAAGGTTATGTGATGTTAAAGGAAGTTGATTGAAAATGGTAAGACAAAGCCATCGGTCACCCTTTTATTGTATTTCCATGATGCAGTTTGATTGTTTTTCTTCTTCTCTGCCTAATCTAACTGACTTTTAGAAAACTATATCAAATAACAGCTTGTGTGTCACACAAGTATAGCCCAATCTCTGCTGGCAAAATCTTTGCTTATGAGAAGAAAATAAATAGAAAAGCTGTGTCAATTTTTGCCAATAATAATAATGGGAGGAAAATGAATCTTCATAAAATATGGAAATGACAAGAGCTATTTTCACACTTCTAGTACACTCCTGAGTAAATTGAAGAGTAACAGAATACTATTGAAAATACTTGAAGATATCTTAAAAAAAAAATCATAAAGGAAAAATTGTTCTCATTCTACTTGGTGCAGTACTCCCAAGTTTGGAAGGCAAATCCTTAGGTTAGAAAACAACTATAGAATGAAAAATAAATTTTAAATCTAGAATTTCTGAATAAGCCATTTAAAATCAACCATCTTTCTCTTAAAGCAAATAATGTATCAAAAGGCTTAATTATTGGAATATGATGAATATAATTCCTGAGTCAGTATTATTGAAACAGGATAGGAAATTACAGTAAAGTCTTAAGTAAGGAACGAATATGCAATGTCTCAAGTTTTGCTAGTGCCACAAAAGTCTAAATATTTTCCTTAAGATCACTGCTTCAGAAATGCAATTTTAAAAATTTTTATAGTTTTCATGATAAGAGATGTTACTTTGTGACTAATTCAGAAAGATGATTTTATTTTAATCCTAACTGCATTTCATAGTATGTGAATTATGAACTTGAAAATGGAATCACACTATCAGTAATAGATAGTATTGTTGAACTATTGAATAGATAGTATATTCAACAATATACTAATAAGGAACAATCTTCTGTTTCAGGAATAACTTTTAAATCCT
This sequence comes from Sminthopsis crassicaudata, assembly GCF_048593235.1. NCBI lineage: Eukaryota > Metazoa > Chordata > Mammalia > Dasyuromorphia > Dasyuridae > Sminthopsis > Sminthopsis crassicaudata. Next base: position 160,532,200 of record NC_133618.1, read on the forward strand.
AAACTAAAATTACTGGTATAGTAGTCGCAAATTTGGTTTCCTTTAATACTTTTTTTAATCCTGTAAGAATGTTTTTATAAACATCATTTTTACTAATAATCACAACATGGAAAAATGTTATGTAGTTGCGTATTTGAAGTGTTCCAAATGCTATATTCACAAATCATGAAAAATTCTTACAAAATTTTATATTAAGAATATATGTTGCATTAAAAGAATTTTATAGTGGTAATGGAGGGCCAGGAAATTAATACCTGCATTCCAGAATGCTGTAGTTTGTACTTTTCTGTATGTTTCAAAACAGGTGTGTATCATTTGTATTGAGCACATCACAGAATGAGAGTTATCCAAAGTCCATTGATTTTAATATGTTTTGATTTGTAAATAAAATTAATAGCAATTTCTTGTACATTTTTGGAAAATAATTTTAAGAACTTATGTATGTGCTTCTAGATACACTGTGTAAATAAAAGTTTCATTCACCAAAAGAAAAAGAAAACACAGATCTTCCATCAGTCAGCACCACATCATTTATATGTGGAACCAGCAGTTACAGTAAATAGTAACTCATTTGCCAATTAAATTAAGAATTTTCATCTAACCAACCAGTAGGAGAATTTGGCCCTTCTTGTGTTTATATGTAGTCATTACTTTGAGGATAACAAAAAAAAAAAAAAAGCTTCATCTTAAAATAAGTAGATTTTTTTTTTAACCAACATTTCAATCTTATTGTCCTTATTCCAATTCCTCATTATGATCCTATGTTAATGGAATATAGGCTATAGAAAGTCCTAGCAAGACAAAGATTTCAATTTGGGGTCCACTGCTGTCTGGACACAGAGCGGGGGGAGGGGACCTGACTTCATGGAGAATCACCACCTGACTGGCCACAGTGTAATTTTTGGTCACACAAAAATTTCTAAAAATCTTTTACTAAAATGGTAAAGGGGTTTCAATAAGTGTTATTAGGGGAATGATCTATACTGACAAAGTTATAGAACTCATCTAGGACAGATGGTCATCACCAAGAGCTGCTGGAAAAATGCCAGTGGCCCTCTCTTGTTTGCCTTTATCTAGGCTGACTTTGGACAGGACTTGGATGGGTCGCCTGCTTCTGTTGGCACTATCTGCCTAGTTAATGAGTCCTAAGGTTCTCCACACATTTGCCTCTAAACCCGGCCTTCATTTGGCATTATCATCTAAACAAACTGCATAACTTAAAGAGTTTGTGGCTCTGTCCATCCATCGTACCCTTTCAACCTTAAAACTTCTGGCCTTTTCATCTACACTACAGCTGCACTTTCTTGTATGTATTTTCTCTCCTACTTAGAATATGACCTTGTTGAGAACAGGAACTGTTTTCTGAAAAAAGCACAGGATTAGGAGATGAAATATCTTGTTCAAGGAACAGCAAAGGGAGAATTACTGAATCATAAAATGTGTGAAGGGATTAAGGTATAAGAAGACTGAAAAGGTAGCAAAAGGCCAGGTTATAAAGGGTTTTTAAAGTCAAATGGAGGATTTTACATTTTATACTGGAGCTAATAGAGAGTCATTAGATTTTATTGTATAAGGGAGTAATATGGTCAGATCTTTGTTTTATATCATTCACGGTTCTTTACAAGAGTAACAATACCAGGTGGAAGGCTAAGCAAAACTATAAAGGATTCAAACTACCTCTCTGGAAGATGGCATTTTATATCAACTACTCAACATTATACATATGGTATGTATCATTATTATTATTATAATTGTTAATTGCTACTGCTTTAAGGTTTGCAAGCATTTTTACAAATTCTATCTCATTAAATCATCAGCAACTCTGAGAAGTGGTATTATCTCCATTTTACAAATGAAAAAATAAGGCAGACAACTGGCTTAAAAGGAATCACAAAGCTTTTAAGTATCTGAGTTAAAATTTGAATTCAGGTTTTTCAGACTCAAGATTAATCCACTCCCCCACCTTTCCCACTTGTACATCAAATATTTTAACAATTTTATCATATTTGGATTTATTTCACATATTTGTAATACATGGTTAAACCACAAGAAAGGAAACAGAATTAAAGGCTTCCGGGTAATTAATCAATGCAACGTAAATGACAAGGCATTTCCAGGTGGCTTCCTCAGTAATTACCAAATCAATAATAAATTGCTCGTTATTCCCCCAGCACAACCTTTTCATTCCTAATACAACAATTTCCTTTAAGTGTTTATAGATTTTTTTTTTTGTAGATCAAATAAATGAACATTTCGTATAAAGTACATAAATACATAATTCATCTATATTTGGAGGAAAATTCCTGCAAGGTAATACCTTCCATTAAAATGTTGAGATGGGGTAGCTAGGTGGTACAGGGGATAGGAGTACCTGCCCTGGTACAGGTCTCAGACACTTGATACTTACTAGCTGTGTGATTCTGGTCAAGTCACTGAACCACAACTGCTTCACACAAAATTAGAAGAAGAAAAAAAAAAAAAAAAAAAAAAAAAAGAAGAAGAAAGAAAGAAATAAAGTAAAGTGGAATCAAGCCAGCACAAGAGAAGACAATGGTTAAGTGCTTAGTTAATAATCCATGATCTTTGGTAAAGTATTTGAGCCAATAATTACAGCTCTTATCCAGACTCACTACTTTCCAGTTATGCACAGAAACTCTAGTTTCTGTCACCTTCCTGGATGTATCCACTTTGTTATTCATTATTCACTCAAGCTTTGTTTTTCACATTTTACCCAATTTGTATAATTCTGGTAGATTATTTTTATTGTTATTGTTTTCTTCATCAGCACAACACAATGTAGAACAACAAATGCAAGAAAGAGGATAAATCTGTTAAATGTATGTGCTTATTTAACATTAGAATTTTTCTTTTGTGAAGTCTTTTTTAAAAGCTTTTTATTTTCAAAACATATGCATAGAAGTTTTCAACATTCACCCTTGCAAAACTTTGTGTTCCAATTTTTTTCTCTCTCCTTTTCTCCCATCCCCTTCCCTAAACAGCAATTAATCCAATAAGTGTAAAATGTACAATTCTTCTAAACATATTTTCACAATTATCATGCTGCACAAGGAAAATCAGATCAAAAAGGAAAAAATGAGGAAAAGACAAAATGCAAACAATTTAAATTGTTTAAATTTTTTAAAATTTAATTTAGGAAAAAAAAGTGAAGATGCTATGCTTTGATCCACACTCAGTTTCCATAGTCCTCTCTCTGGGTGTAGATAGCTCTCTCCATCACAAGACCCCTGGAACTGGTCTGAATCACCTTGTTGTCCATTACAGTTGATCATCACATAATCTGTTGCTGTGTGCAATGTTCTCTTAGTTCTACTCACTTCACTCAGCTTTAGTTCATGTAAGTCTCCCCAGGCCTCTCTCAAATCCTCCTGCTGTTCGTTTCTTATAGAACAAAAATATTCCATAACATTCATATACCATAACTTATTCAGCCACTCTCTACCTGATGAGCATCCACTCAATTTATGAAATCTCTTTTAATGCTTTAAAGATACTTTGAGTTTCAAGGAATATATTTTGAGACATTGTGGTATGAGCAAATTGGAAGAATTAAAAGAGAGAGCATGGCTTAGTAAAAAGAGTCCTGCACTGGGAATCATGAAATCTAGGGTCCAGTCTAAACTCTACCATTCATTTAATTTTTCTGAGATTCTCATCTTCTATAAAATGAATAGGTATGGGGCAGCTAGGTGGCGCAGTGGATAGAGCACCAGCCCTGAAGTCAGAAGGACCTGAGTTCAAATGTGGTCTCAGATACTTACTAGCTGTGTTGTGTGGCTCTGGGCAAGCCACTTAACCCCATTGCCTCAGAAAACAAAACAAAACAAAACAAAACATGAATAGGTCAGATTAGATGATTTCTCAAGTTCCTTTATGAAAACAATTCCCAGATCCAAGAGCCAATGTATAGAAAGCACAATGCTTCCCACATTAGGGCTTTCTTAACTACATATCCTGGATATGAAGTCTGAAAAAAATCAAGAGTGACATAAGGGGTCACTACATGCAACTTAACAGCCCATTCACAAAGCTACAATAACTACTTCTACTTAGTACCAGAACTTTAAAATAGGTCTGATAATTTCCATAATTAGTGCTCATGGAGAAGACAGGATTTAAGGAAATGACTCCATGTGACCTAAGTATATATTTAGTTTAAGTGAAGAATCGTAAAACAAGGGAAGAAAAGCATTTCTTCTTCACCCTTTAAAGAATTCAGAAGTGATGAATAAGACATCTCTCTCCCACCAAAAAAAAAAAAAAAGCCAAACCCAACAACACTTTTTTGTAAATAAATGTAAATGTAAATTAATTTTAATTAATTAATTAATTTTGTAAATTAATGTAAATAATCAGGAAACGAGCAAAGACAACACAAGAAAACAAATAAAATTTCAGTTTCAGTGCAGGAGTACCAAAAAATGATTTAGACATTATGAATGATGAGCCAAATATATTCTGAAAAAAAAGTAATAATAACATATGGCTATTAACATATTGTACTTTGGAAAATGATACATTGCCACTGTGCATGTCCTACCCACATGTTTCACAAGTACAGCTTGCTACTTTTAAAAATAGGAATGCCTTGGCATAAGCAGTACAGATGAATAGTAAATAGAGAGCCAACAGAATTGTAATACCACAATATTCTTGTCTTTTGCACATACCATATACCAAACTATGTAATCTAACTTCAAATATAAACCATAAAAACATGCCAAGAAGAAAAAGTTTATAGTCTGATTTTCTTAAACAACTAACAGTAAAGTCTAGTTTTGATTTGTAAACTGAGAAAACAGGTAAATATTACATTTAACAAAATTTAAAGGAAATTTCTAACTTTAATATCATAACTCCTTCCAAGAAAAATATCCATAGCCACTAAAGTTATCTACCAACAACATTCTGACACAAAATAAGTGAATTCATGAAAAGCATTCAATTACTGGTTTTTAGGGTTTCACCAATGCACCATTTCTAAAAATACAAAGGCACGTTTTGTCCTAGGCACTAACTTTGTAAGAGTGCAATTCATCATCTGGACCTTAAAAAACAGTGCAGAGTCGTGTGGTAAACAATAAAGCTGAGTACTTGCATATCTTTTCAAGAACATCTTTTCCTTATTCCCTTCCATTTTTCCTTCCTTCTCTTTTCCCTTTTCCATATGCAGGATAAACTATTATCACATTGATTATTTTAGGTTTAGTTTATACATCTTAAAATTAGTTTCCAAGCTATATATTTTATTAACAGGAATATAGCAGATGATAGTATTAACTGAGCTTACCTTTTTACTTTGAAATGTAAGGCTTATAATATCCCAAGTTTCTCTTTTTTATTGATTATTAATAGCTTATAGTTAAGACACAACCTGTTACCTGTTTAGGGAATAAGGGAATAAGGAAAAGATGTTCTTGAAAAGATATGCAAGTACTCACTTTATGAGTGCATATACTAAAACTGGACCAATACAGTGAAATAATTATTAGTATGGCACACAAGGATGGCATGCAAATTTGTGATATGTCCTATATGTTTTCTGAATAAGCTGTTTGGAATGAAAGAAATTCAGAAGTACATCCACTATGTCATTAGTAAGAGTAAAGAATAGGTAGCCAAATTCTACTTTTATAGAACAGGGACAGAAATGAAGCTTTAAAGTAATATACATGAGTTTAATGATGAGCACTGCAGTACTTGCTAAAGGAATTTGATGGGAAGATCCTTGTCTCTTTTACTAGGGAAGGGTTAAAACTTCAGGAAAAAGAAGGTGAAATAAAAAAAAAATAGAAGACAGCAAGGCAAAATTTGGGAATTTATTCAAGTTAATAAATTCTGGATAAAAATGCTAAAACTGACAATCTCCAGTTGGTTGTCTTCAGCCTTACTGCATTATGACTCTCACATATGTTTGAATGACTAAAATGCAACTGACAAAAATGACAATATTAGGAAGGGCCTGATTTTTTTCAAGAAACTCCTATCTTCTGGAACTTTCTTGAGTATCCCTAGATTCATTCATTCTAACTTTACTAAGTTAGCCCTTGGCATTGATGAGAATGAGGTAATAGCAGAAAAACCCCATGCTGCTCTTCCTGATGAGGCAGCCCCCTTTCTACACCAGGCCTCGTGCTCTGTAATTCCTCACGTTTCCCAGAGTTAATAAGAGCATTACACTGTCCTTCCCAACTCCATATGCTTCTGCAATGTCTAAGGGCAGAGATTCGGGTTTCTCTGCTCCCTGTCTGCTGCCCTAATGAGGAAGAAGCTGTTTAGTTATTTATTCTAAATTAAAGTATGTAGAATAAGGAGAATACAGCTTTCCATTTAAAAATTTTAAAAGATATGTGAATGATCAGCAAAGATGGAAAAGTGGAAGTATCCTAGCTCTCTACCACTACTCCACTGAAGATCAAAGAAAAGCATCAGATTATATCCAAATGTTTATACAACTTAAGATATAAAAGACTACCTCAAAAAGAAATTAAAGAAACAAGGAAGAAATTATCTTTTGGATCTAGTGATATGAACAATAACAATAATAATAATAACTATCATTGATATAGTACTTTAAGTTTTCCAAATCATTTTATATATATATTAACTCAATCTGTAGAAAGGGAAAGAAAGATTGGCTCATAGAAGATTTAAATGAACATTTCTGATTATATAAAAGTAAACTTTTTCATAAACAAAAGAGATGCAATTAAAATTAAAAGGGAAATAATCAAATGGTTAAAAAAGAATCTTTGCAGCAAGTTTCTCCAATAATAAGAAATTAAATCAAATTTTTAATGAGTTATTCTTCAATTAATAAATGGTCAAATGATATGAATACAAGGTTCTCTCAGGAAGAAATCCAAGCTATCAATAATCATTCAAACAAAACATATAAGGGGCAGCTAGGTGGCGCAGTAGATAGAGCACCAGCCCTGAAGTCAGGAGGACCTGAGTTCAAATATGGCCTCAGACACTTAACACTTCCCAGCTATGTGGCCCTGGGCAAGTCAACCTCAACATATGTGTGTGTGTATGTGTGTGTGCGTGTGTATGTGTGTGTTACTAATTACTAATGTGTATGTGTGTATGTGTGTGTTACACATTACTAATGATTACCAAATATATATATATATATATACACTTCACATTACTAATGATTACCAAAAATGCATATTACAGAAGTTATGAGGTCCCATATCTCACCCATCAGATTGGCAAAGCTGATAAAAATAGAAGGCAAAGGAGGCCTAAATAAAAAATGTATACTTAGTACAGCTTTGAATTAATCAGTCATTTTGGAAAGTATCTGAGACTACTAGGACCATAACTAAGCCTATAACTCCAAAGAACAAATAAAAAAAGAAAAAGACCCATATGTACAAAAATATTTAATTAGAAGAAAATATGGGCTTAAAAAATAAAGTGAAATTTTTAATTAAAAAATTTAATAAACACATTTCATCACACTATCCTAACAGCACATACAGACTAGTTGATTATCTTTACAATCTTGTTGTTATTGTATACATTGTTCTCCTGGTTCTGCTCACTTCACTTTGCATCATTTAATCTATCTTCCCAGAAAATACAAAATCTTTATAACATTTATTGTCAAATTACATTCCCACATTCACTATATCTAAAAATGTATATCATTCTGCATTATGAGGCCACTACCTTTCTGTGAGGAGATAAATAGCTTATTTAATTATGGATTGTCCATTGTCATGGAATCACTGGAATTGTCATAATGTTGATTAGAAATCTTAATTTTTTTTTGAAAGCTGTTTGTTTTTACAATGTTATTGTTGCATAAATTATTCTGGTTCCTTTCACTTCACTCTGCATTAATTCGTTCAGATCTTTCCTAATTTCTCTTAAACTTTCATTCCTTTATTTTTAATATTGTAATATTTCATTACCTTTTTTTTTGAGGCAATCAGGATTAAGACTTGTCCAGGGTCAGAGAACTCCTAAGTGTAGTGTCTGAGGCCAGATCTGAACTCAGGTCATCCTAATTCCAGCACCACTACTCTAGCCACTGTGCCACTTGTTTTCTTCTTTTCATATTCTTATGTTAGGATTACTAAGTGAGAACTGAGGTTGTCTGGACAGTGACAAGGTGAGAATTCAGGTTTTCTGATTGACTTGATAGAGGGGGCAAGCTCATTGGCTGGGGTGGTTCTTCCCAGAAGCCCTTGCATTATCCCACGCCCATTCTCTGGGAGAATAAAAGAGAGGACTCTCAGAGAAAGAAGAAGACTCTGAATTGCATCAGGCTTGACGGGACTCTCTGCAGGAAGGGAAGTCACTTCTTTGGACAAGAGTTAACAGCAACTGCCTGGAGACAACGGTTCGTTACAGGAAGAAGAATCTGTCTGAGAAATTTGAGTAGACACAGCAGATCTCTTCCCAGAGAGCGATCCAGCAGCTTCTGGAGACGACAGCTCGCAACATTTGGCGCCCAACGTGGGGCAGACACGATCCTGATTCCAGTGGAAAAGCTTCCGATCTAGATCTCAATCTCTCTGACCCAGAACCGTGAGTAACGAGGAAACTTTGTTAAAGATTAAGTGAGCGTGCTAATAGATAAATAAGGAACTTAACTTGTTAAGGGCTAAACCAGGAATCTCTTATAGCTGAAATGGGGCAGATGTTAGCTAAATTCAATCCCTGGACCTCAGCCGACTCAACCCCAGCCCCAGAAGCAACCTCAGCTCCACCCCCATTCAGGAGTGGTACTATAGAGAGTATAATCAAGATAATTGAGGAGCAGAGTTTACTTGTAACCTGGGTACAGATTGCTAAACTCTTGGCTGCATTAAGATGCACATCCCCTTGGTTCTTAGAGGAAGAAAAGATAGATGTAGATAAATGGAAGCTAGTGGGATATGAAATGAAAGAATTTCAAGCAAAAAATGGGCCTCGTTCAGTTTCTGCAGAAGTATTTTATATCTACAACATAGTTCAATTAGCCTTAAACTATCAAGCAAGTTGTAGGAGAAGGAAAAGTTTTAAAAATGAACAGAGGAGGAAGTGTGAGGAAAAAAGGAAAGATCAAGATCTTTCCCTAGAGCAAGAGGATTTAAATGAGGAATTATGGTATGATTCTCTTGAAGAAGCTTCAACCCTGCCTAGAGAACAGATTATTGACAGGCCCACATCAACCCCACCTTCAGAGATGGAGGAAGAAAGAGGGGAAGAGGCAGAAACACAAACAGAATTGCCTGTGAAGAAGCCTAAGCCTATGACAAGATTAGAAAAAGCATTGGTTAAAGCTAAGAGAGAAGGACAGGATATAAGTGATTTTATACATGCATATCCTGTGATTGAAAATACTGACTCTGTAGGTAAAAAAAGGAGAAGATATGCACCTTTAGATTTGAATAAAATTAAGGATTTGAAAAAAGGTTGTACCCTTTATGGGGCTACATCAGCTTATGTCAAAATGTTACTAGATGGTTTGTCTTATGAAGTCCTAACCCCGAATGATTGGAAATCCATAGCAAGGACATGTCTGGAACCTGGAGAAAATTTATTATGGCTTGCGGAATTTCATGAATTATGTAAAATTCAAGTCAGATGCAATTTGGAAATAGGAGTTAACACACAATTCACTTTTGAGCACTTAGCTGGTGAAGGTCAATATGGAGAGAATTCGGAACAGATTAATTATACCATGACAATATATGAACAAATTGCTAAGGCTGCAATAAAAGCTTGGGGTGTCCTTCCTGGACAGAAAGATCGTGGAGAGGCTTTCACTAAAATACAGCAAGGTCCCAATGAACCTTTTGCAGATTTTGTGGGACGTTTGCAAACTGCTGTCAAAAGAACTATTGGAGAAAATGCAGCTACAGAAATAATGACCAGACATCTGGCTAAGGAAAATGCCAATGAGATTTGCAAAAGAATTATATGGGGATTAGACAAAGATGCTCCTTTAGAGGAGATCATAAGACGCTGTGCTACAGTGGGAACAAATGCTTTTTACACCCGGACAATGATGAATGTGGAAAGACAGGGTCCCTCATGGCAAGGGCCTTCTAGAGAAACTCGGCGATGTTTTCAATGTGGAAAAATTGGGCATCTAAGAGCTCAGTGTAGATATGGAGATACAGTGAGAAGACAGGGTGAGAGAAGACCTAAAACTCCATGTCCAAAATGTCACAAGGGCCTCCACTGGGCCTCCGAATGTAGATTGACACAGGGAAATGACAGGTGGGGCCCAGCTTCAGCCCCCCAAGTGGGGCATGATGGCAGCCGAGGTTACATCCAGAGAATTTTAAGACACGATCAATCAGCCAAAAGGCAATCAGATGGAAGAAAGGGATTGAAATTAGGAAAAATAGAGTTGTGTGCAGTAGAGACTACCGAGATACTCCCTGGAGAAGTGAAATCTGTTCCTGTTGAGCCTATGGATCCTTTGCCTCCAGGCACAGTAGGCTTGACCATTTCACCTTCTGAGAGTGCCTACAAAACAGTGTCCATCCATACACTGATGTGGGAGACTGGAGAACGTGTATCTAATATCCCAGTCACTAACACAGGCAGACAACGTGTGATTTATCAACCAGGAGAAGTAGTAGCATCAGGCTTATTGTTACGGACCCCTAATAAGCAACCTAGTGATAGTCGCCTAGATTTTGACTCCAATGAACAAAATCCAGGAATATATTGGACAGCAGCTGTGACAGCTGACCGACCTATGCTTACTATTTATATAAACGGAATACCATTTGAAGGATTGGTAGACACGGGTGCAGATCTTACAGTTATTAGAGGTGCCAATTGGCCCGGTCACTGGCCAAAGATTAAAGCAGACACCTATATGTCTGGGGTGGGAGGATCAATAGCAGCAGAAGTTAGTGCTAGGCCTTTGAGATGGGTATTTGAAGGAGAAACAGGAGCTTTTACTCCTTTTGTGGTTGAAAAAATCCCCATCAATCTGTGGGGAAGAGACATTTTACAGCAGATAGGATTACAAATAAGCACTTCGGCTTTTTAGGCAGGGCTGCTGTTGAAGGCCTACCTGCACTTTCACCAGTTCCTATTCAGTGGAAGACTGATTCACCAGTGTGGGTAGAACAGTGGCCCTTAAGAAGTGATAAAATTCAGGCCTTATTAGACATAGTGCAAGAACAACTTGACCAAGGACACTTGCGGCCTTCTCTAAGTCCTTGGAATTCTCCAGTATTTGTGGTGAAAAAGAAATCTGGAAAATGGAGGATGATAACTGATCTAAGAAGAGTAAATGAACAGATGGAAACTATGGGAACTCTTCAGCCTGGACTTCCATCTCCTACTCAGTTGCCAAGAGAATGGCCTCTATGGGTTATAGACATTAAGGATTGTTTCTATTCTATTCCTCTAGATAAGGAGGATATGAAAAGATTTGCTTTTTCAGTGCCTAGTGTTAATTTGGCTGAGCCTTATAAAAGATATGAATGGACAGTTTTGCCACAGGGAATGAAAAACAGCCCTACTATGTGCCAAATGTATGTTGCAGCTGCTCTTGCTCCAGTAAGAAAAGCCTTTCCAAAAGTAATATTGTTACATTATATGGATGATATTTTGGGATGTGCACCTGAGGAACAAATGTTAGAGGCATGTCTACAAAGGACCATGGAAACATTAAAGTACTACAAACTGCATATAGCTACAGAAAAAATTCAAAGACATGCTCCTTTTCAATATTTAGGATATGAAGTATATCCTAAGACACTCACAGTACAAAAGCTTTCTTTAAGAACAGAGAAGTTGAACACCTTAAATGACTTTCAAAAATTAATAGGAGATATCCAATGGATGCGTCCAGTGTTAGGCTTAACTACCAATCAACTACAACCCCTATATGACATTTTAAGGGGAGACAGTGCTTTAAATTCACCACGCCAGCTTACAAAAGAAGCACAAAAGGCTTTGAGAGAAGTTGAACTGGCTTTATCCAATGTGGTTGAAAGAGTCACTCAAAAACCCTTGGAAATATCAGTTTTTGCTACAAAAGAGGCACCCACAGCAGTCCTTCATCAAGGAGACAGAGTGATTGAGTGGGTGAACCTCCCAGCACAACCAGAACAAAGCCTTACACCTTACCCAGTGCTTGTGGCTAGGATTTTATTAAAGGCTATTAAGAGGGTAACACAATTATCTGGAATAAGTCCTGAAAAAATATACACATTCTATACTAATGCACAGATTAATGTATGCTGTGAGACCATCCCAGAATGGCAAATTTTATTGGCCACCGCTCCAAATTTTGCACATGGATCTCCATTAAAGATTACCCGGCTACTACATAATTGGCGATGGATTTTTGAAGAAAAGGTTTCTAAGGTTCCTCTTAAAGGACCAACAATCTTTACAGATGCCTCCAAAGAAAATATTTGTGCCATATACTCTCATGATTTAACCATAAAGAGAGTAATCAGGACTCCTTTTCAATCCACTCAACAGAATGAATTATTTGCTATCATGCTAGCTCTTATTTATTACCCAGGAGACGTAAATATAATTACTGATTCAGCCTATTCAGTAGGTGTAGTACAAAGAATTGCCACAGCCCAAATAAAATTTGCAGCCTCCAATATTTATCAGCTCTTTAAGGAACTTCAAGAGCAAGTGAGAAAACATCCAGGCAAGATTTATATCTTGCATGTCCACTCACATAGTGGACTTCCAGGTCCCATTTTTGATGGAAATTCAAAGGCAGATAGCCTTCTAACCATGTTAGCCAGTAGTCCTTTATTTCAGGAAGCACAAGAATCTCATTCTAAATATCATCAGGCTGCTCGAGCTTTACGTTTACAATTTGGAATCACAAGAGAGGAAGCTAGGAGCATAGTAAAAAGCTGTACAGCTTGTCTTCCTTTCCATGCTCCTACACTCCCTCCAGGGAAGAATCCTCGTGGTTTGAGACCCAATGAAATCTGGCAAATGGATGTGACCCATTATAAATCTTTTGGTCGTCTATCTTTTATTCATGTCGTGGTAGACACCTTTTCAGGATTCACATTTGCAATGCCAGCAGCAAAAGAGACAGCCCGAGTGGTCACTGAATTCCTTATACAAGCTTTTGCAATTATGGGTATGCCACAAGCAATAAAAACAGACAATGGACCTGCATATACGTCCAAACATTTTACACACTTTTGTGCACAGTATAAGATTTTACATACCACGGGCATACCCTTTAATCCTCAAGGGCAGGCAATAGTAGAGAGAAGAAACAGAGATATTAAAACACTCCTCCAAAAACAAAAGAAAGGGGGAGCCACAGGTAGCCCTAGGGAACTTCTAAATTTAGTTCTCTATACCATTAATTTTCTAATTTTTGACAAAGATGCACTGGCTCCGGCAGACAGGTTTTATAACCCACCAGAAGGGCAGTGTCCAGTGCGAGCATCTCCACTGTCCTTAGATAATCGCCAGGTGATGTGGAGAGATCCAGAAAGTGGTGAATGGAAGGGACCAGATAGGTTAACTGCCTGGGGGAGAGGGTTTGCTTGTATTTCTTCAGCAGGAGAAGGAATCAGATGGGTGCCAACGAGTCATATTCGCCTTGTCCATCAGAGAGAGACAGAAAAAGAGAAAGACCTCAAAATAAAGGAGAAGATCTAAGAAACATCTGACACTGAAAGAGCATGGATAATAAGAAGACTGTTAAAGAACTTTAAAACCAGCAGGAATCATTGGACTTCCTCACACAAGATGAGACTAATGGACAATGGACTTATGGACATTTATAAATTTTCAATTTATGATTATGTTATATACTTCTAGCATGTGTTATGTTACTATGTTACTATATGCTTATGTAATTTATGTAATTATCTGTAATACTTCCCATATTGATGGATTTATGTTTCAAGGTCATTTATGTAATTATCTGTAATACTTCCCATATTGATGGATTTATGTTTCAAGGTCATGACTGTCCTATGTTCTAAATCAAAAGAAAGGGGGAGATGTTAGGATTACTAAGTGAGAACTGAGGTTGTCTGGACAGTGACAAGGTGAGAATTCAGGTTTTCTGGACAATTACAAGGTGAGAACTCAGGTTGACTTGATAGAGGGGGCAAGCTCATTGGCTGGGGTGGTTCTTCCCAGAAGCCCTTGCATTATCCCACGCCCATTCTCTGGGAGAATAAAAGAGAGGACTCTCAGAGAAAGAAGAAGACTCTGAATTGCATCAGGCTTGACGGGACTCTCTGCAGGAAGGGAAGTCACTTCTTTGGACAAGAGTTAACAGCAACTGCCTGGAGACAACGGTTCGTTACAGGAAGAAGAATCTGTCTGAGAAATTTGAGTAGACACAGCAGATCTCTTCCCAGAGAGCGATCCGGCAGCTTCTAGAGACGACAGCTCGCAACATTCTTATAACATTCTTATAACATGATTTGCTCATTTCCCAGTAGATGGGAAAGTTTCTAGTTATCTGATACATTTCATCAGACTACCAGTAAGAGATAACACATCCATTCCAAAGCATAAAATCACACCAAGATCAAATATAAAGAAAGATGCAAAAGGACAGTCACCTGAAGGAGGAAGCAGTTCTAAAGCACATAATTCTTAGGTCCAGAAAAGTCCAGTTATAGACTCAAGAAAGAATTTCCAATAACCAACATTATGAATTAGGTTACATGTGTTCTTAATCCTCCTCATACATACTTGACATCTTGGTAGCACTTCACATAAGTGACCATCTTTCTTCCCGGATACTCTCTCAACCCTGTTATCAATATCCCACTCTCTCAGGTCTCTCCCAACTATCAAAATGATCATTCTCAAACTAAAGGATCATTACTGACATTCATCTTCTTGATTCGGCATGTGCCATGATAATCAATTCTAAGCCCTCTTTTGTCTATATCTCTCTCTTCATGATCTTATAGCAATCATTTCTATGCATCATAAGTATTCTCACTATTCACTTACTTTAAGGGAAGTTAGGTGGTACAGTGGAAGGAGCACTGAGTCTTTGAGTCAGGAAGACCTGAGTTCAAAATAGGTCTCAGACTAGCTGTAGGATACTGAGCATGTCACAACTCTCTTTGCCTCAGTTTCTACATCTGTAAAATGAGCTGAGGGAAATGGCAAAACCATTCCAGTCAGTATCTTTGCCAAGAAAATTCCAAATGGGGTCATAAAGGGTCAGACACAATTGAATCAACAACAACAACAAAAAAATCACTAACTTGGATATGTGCAAATAGTTTTCTTCTTCCCCTTAAATATTACTTGTTGGGGAAAGGTAGCCATTAGAAATATATCACATGTGCCCATTAGTTGTGGCTCATTTTTGCAACTAAAGAGCAAATTTTGCTATCGTCATATGTCATAGAACTTTTACAGAGAATATTGTTGATCTAATACTTAGGGTTTGGCTTTGTAAACGGCTTGAGAGGCCATTTGAAATTCTTCTGTTCCCTTCAGGTAGAGCCAAGAGTTTCTGTTATTTTCTCACTTAAAGAACATTATTAGACTCCCCAGTAGTAAGAGAATGCAAAACCAAACAGAGTCTTGGAATTTTAAGACTGATTAATAATTATTTATAAGCTTATTTGCTATTTAAATTAAATTGAAATTTAACCATATATAGTATAATATAATCATGTGCAAGAAGGTTCTTCCTACAATGGATTAGATTAGACAGAAAAAGGATGCAACAAGAGATAGAAGTCAAACCTGCAGCAGAAAGAAATTCTATTCCCCACCAACTTTCCTCCTTTTATTAAAAGTAGCACAAGACATGGAAAGCCTAAGGTGACAGGGAAGATTACTCTTCTCTGCAGTAGTAGTGTGAGCAGGCAGCAGGAGGCAGAAGTTGTCCCGTGCTAGCACAGATGGAAATTGTTGCTTTGGGGCATATGGAAGATACTTAGTCTAAGCCCTTGCCACTTTCCTCAGGGAGCAAATTGAACCCAACACACAGGTGCAGATATAAGGCATTAAATACTAGGAATGCAAACATAAAAGTAAGCTAATCTCTGTTCTCCAAGAACTGACATTCAAAAGGAGTATATGACACACAAGGAAGACTCCAGGAGCAAATTCAATGGAAAGATACTTAGGGTACAGTGGCAGAGCAAATGGTAACATCTCTTTTTAAAAATAAAATTATATAAGTTTGTGAGGTGGGACAATTTGACAGAGTCAAGGACTTTGGTGACAAGAATTATTCTAGATTTTAGATGTGTTATATAATCCCTCTAGGAACAGTAACATTTCCACAGGAGCTGCTTTCCAAGATACTGGGCCCAAGCAGTGACTATGTTAACTGACTGATGCACCTAGATCAAAACCCAGATGAAACAAAATCCATTTGTGTTTGAAAAGTGCCAATATAGTTTAGCCCTAAAAAAAAAAAAAAAAAAAAAAAAAAAAAGTTCTCTCAAGAAGCTGCCTATAAATTTGGAGAATGGTTGAACAAACTATGGCATATGAATTGAAAGGAAAACTAAATGATAAGGGAAAGTTTCAGAAAAAACTAGGGGGACAGCTACGGGGCACAGTGGATAGAGCACCAGCCCTGAAGTCAGAAGGACCTGAGTTCAAATCTGACCTCAGACCCAACAGTTCCTAACTGTGTAACCCTGGGGAAGGCCCTTAACCCCAATTGCCTCAGCAAAAAAAAACAAAACAACAACAAAAAAAAAAAAAAAACGAGGAAGACTTTTATGAAATGATACAAAAGGAAGTGAATAAAACCAGGAAAATAACTTACGTATTAACTACAACTTTACAAAAATGAACAACTTTAAAACACTTAACAACTCCTGATGAAAAATGCTACCTATTATACAGAATAAAAAACACCCACAATACAATGTGGATGTTTATTTTGCTTGATGATACACATCTGCTACAAGTGTTGTCTTTTACTCCCCACAAGGGTAGACAGGAGGAAAATAAATAATTTTAACTTCAATAATTTAAATTTTAAAAATGAAACCCTCCAGGAAAAATAGCACTTGACAAGATTTTTATAGATGGTTTTTTGATGCTTGACAGTAATATTAAAAGCATATTCTAAGGGGCAGCTAGGTGGCGCAGTGGATAAAGCACCGGCCTTAAATTCAGGAGGATCAGAGTTCAAATTTGGTCTCAGACACTTAACACTTCCTAGCTGTATGACCCTGGGCAAGTTACTTAACCCCCAGCCTCAGGGAAAAAAAAAAAAAAAAAAAGCATATTCTACATGTCCTTAAAAACATATAGAAATATGCAAAGGTATAAATAGGACTTTTCACATATGGAATTCTACCCCCATAACACATAATTTTCTATTTTTGAAAGTTGTTATTACAAGGCTTCATAAAGTCCTTCCCTTCTCATTCATAAGAGAAAAATTTTTTCTAAAGACCTACTATTATACTTATCAGATAAGTATATAAAGAAATACCCAAATGTCATAGCACCACCAGGGCCCAGAAAATAGGTAAACCAGTCTTAAAGGTAATGAAATTCTTTTTAAACTAGCAGTGTTTCTATTGGGTCTGTATCCCAAAGAGATCACAAAAAGGAATAAGAACCTATGTGTGCAAAAATGTTTGCAGCAGCCCTTTTTGTGGTGGCAAGGAACTGGAAATTGAATGGATGCCCAACAATTGAAGAAAAATATGGAAATTAAGTAAGACATCATGAGAGAGAAAAAAGGTAAAGTATATGCAAAACTTGGTGAGAGATAACAAGGCAAAAGAAATTCAGTTTTATGTTGAAGATAACAATCCAAAGTACTTTTATGATGCCCTGAAGGTTATTTATGGGCCAAGTATCTATACAATGCATCTCAAGTAGTAAGTGCTGATAGAGCCACACAGATTAGTGATAAGAACAGGGAGATAGGTTGAACTTTTCCATAGTGTTCTCAATATTGCTGTCATCAATCAATGTTGAAACCACTGACTGTCTGCTTCAGGTTGAAGTCAATCCCTCCTTAGTTGAAGTTCCAACTAAAGAAGAGGTTTGAATGCCATTAGACTCCTTTCATATGACAAAGAACCTGGTACTGATTCTATTCCAGCTGAGAAGTACAAGATGGGAAGTCCATTGCTCATACAAAAGCTGAATGAAATTTTCTGGATTATATGGCAAGAGGAAATTATCCCCAGGAGTTCAAGGATGCCTCCATTGTCCATCTCTATAAAAATAAAGGAAATAGATTGACCTGTGTTAATCATAGTTTCTCTCTTAGTGATTGTTAACAAAATTCTTGCTAAAGTCCTCCTTAAAAGACTGATCCTTCATCTGGAAGATAGCCATCTACTTGAGAGCTAATATGGCTTCAGAAAGGGCCAAGAAACATTTGAGGTGGTGTTTGCTGCCTGACCACTCCAGGAGAAAAGCCAAGAGCAGAACAAGAGATCTGTACACAATGTTTGTAGATCCAATCATGGTCTTTGGTACTGTCACAGTTGTGAAGGTGTATAGAAAATTATGTCAAAATGTGGTTGCCTGGAGAAATTCATGTTTGCCTGGATTCTGGATAACGATTGATCCTCTCTCTATTGTTTTCCCAATTACCAATGAGAGCACACAAAACTGTGTGCTTTTTAGCACTTTCTTCAGCCATGCTGTCACCTTAGACGAGAACAAATAGCTACTACAATAATGGTAAAGTCTGCAAACTGAAAAGGCTATAAGCCAAATCTAAAGTGGAAGAAGAAATGCATGATTTTTTTTGTTTGCAGGTAACTGTGCACTCAATGCAAACTCTGAAGCTGAGAAGCAATTAAGTATAGATCAATTCTCTGCTGCTTGTGCTAATTTTGGCCTAACAATTAACACCAACAGCCAGCACCACACCATCCATATGTGGAACCAACAAGTACAGAAAAATGGATAAATTCTAAATGTTGTAGATAAGTTCACTTAATTTGAAAACACATTGGATGTACACATTGATAATGAGATTGACATATCCATTGCCAGAACTAACTCAGAGTTTAGGAAGGTCCAAAGGAAAGCACAGGAGAGAAGGGGTATTAAACTGACTACCAAACAGGAGGTCTCCAGAGCTACTGTGCTGACCTCATTGTTGTATTCCTGTGAAATCTGGACAATATGCCAAGAAACTGAATCATTTCTACTTTAGTTATCTTAGGAAGATTCTTAAGATCACCTAGCAGGATAAGATACCAGACATTAAGGTCCTTTCTTGAACTAAATTGCCAGGCATTCCAATTCTGCTGCAGAAACTGTAACCCCACTTGCCACAATGAACTGGCTACACTGTTCAAATACAAAATGTACATCCCAACTTCCATCCAAAGATCTTCTCAATTACCTTTAATTCTGTGCCTTCCCTTAGAGCAGCTAGATGGCACAGTAAATGGAGCACCTATTTGGAGTCAGGAGGACCCGAGTTCAAATCTGGCCTGAGACACAACATTTACTAGCTGTGTGACCCTGAAAAGATCACTTAACCCCAATTGCCTCACACACAAATATATATAATTCTATTGCCTCCCCTCTGTTGATTATCTCCATTTTATTGTGCATATCTCTTGTATGTACATAGGGGTTTGCATGTTGTCTATTAAATCATTACATAAGTTTCTTGAGCAGGGACTGCCTTTTGCCTTTCTTTGTAATCCCTAGAATTCTGTATAGCAGCTAGTACATAGTAGACACTTAATAAATACTTGCTTGTTGGTGGTGACATATGAGCTTTTGAGATTATAGATAAATTATTTCACATGTCTGTGCTATATAAGTTATAAATGAGTTCCTGATTTATATCAGCTGAAAAAGCTTCTACATTATGAATTCCCTTCACAAATGAAATAAAAGGTCCATTATCATCACCATCAGCACCACTCTCTCCAAAAACAGCAGCTAAATTACATGTAGTCTGAGAACTTAAAAGATTAAGATGGAATTATTTTAGATCAAAGCATAACAATTCAATAATGATTCCTGGGCTTCCATATATTTATGATAATTTTGTTTTTCTTGTCCTTTCCAGAAATGTGAAGTCTTTGGCACTGCAGGCAATGTCATCCAGGTGCCTCAGATGCCTGTTCCTATGGATCTTGGAGCTTTAGAGATTACTGTTTAATGAGAAACAAACTATAGTAACAACACTCCAAGAAAGAGAATGGTGGAGAAAATAGGCCCTCTTTGAGCAGAGAAGAGGATTAGGCTAGCCAGATTAAAACTTCCCAATACCATCTGCCTCATAATCTATGTAGAATTATGATCAGACACTTTAGTTTGGCAATTATTTTGTAAATACCACAATGCAAACAGTAAGAGAAAATAATGAAGGTTTAATTTTGTTGTTTGGGGAAAAAAAAAAAGAGGCATTCAAAAAAAAAAAAAAAGTCATTCTTTTAGTTCGAGATTACAGACAACACATTACATAAGCTTTCACAAAGGGGTCATTACTACATGAGTTCTTTATTCCCATTTTGTGGCCAAAGTATTAAGCTTCAGCTTCAGTTTGTCCTCTCAACTAATAGTCTGAGTTAGTTTCTTTCTTTTTTTTTTTTAATTTTAATAGTTTTTATTTACCAGATATATGCATGGGTAATTTTACAACACTGACAATTGCCAAACCTTTTCTTCTAATTTTTCCCCTCCTCCCCCCCCCCCCCCCCCCACTGATGGCAGGTTGACCAATATGTGTTAAATATGTTAAGAGTATAAATTAAATATAATATGTGTATACATGTCCAAACAGTTGTTTTGCTGTACAAAAAGAATCGGACTTTGAAATAGTGTACAATTAGCCTGTGAAGGAAATCCAAAATGCAGGCGGACAAAAATAGAGGGATTGGGAATTCTATAAAGTAGTTCATAGTCATCTCCCAGAGTTATTTCGCTGGGTGTAGCTGGTTCAATTCATTACTGCTCTATTGGAACTGATTTGGTTCATCTCATTGTTAAAAATGGCCACGTCCATCAGAATTGGTCATCATACAGTATTGTTGAAGAATATAATGATCTCCTGGTCATGCTCATTTCATTGAGTTTGTTTAAGTGTTTTCCTATCTAATCTCCTTGCTATCTAAAAGACTCTCAAAGATCTTCTCTAGAACCACAATTTGAAAGCACCAATTCTGTAGACTGTTTTCCTTACAGTCCCACTCTCAGAGTCATACATTACCCCTAGAAAAACAAAGTTTTAATGACAGAAAGCCTTGTCAGCAAGGTGATGTCTCTGCTAAGGCTGTCCAGAACTGCCATAGCTTTCCTTCCAAGGAACAAATGTCTCTTCATTTCATGGCTACAATCACCATCTATAATGAACTGTGGAACCAAGAATTTAAATCTGCCACTGCTTCCATTTCTTCTCCCTCTATTTGCTAGCAAGTGGAGGCAATTTAAGCTTAGTAATTTTGCTATTTAATATTTAAGTAAAATAATGTTCATGGGTACAAATGTTATATTCATCATTTAATTAAAAATATCAAGAGATAGAGATGAGTCCTATTTTTTATTTCTCCCATTTATTTCTTTTTCCTTACTAGGTTTTCAAATAATGAAGAAAAAGAGAAAGAAGCAAGAGATCTTAGAATAATAAATCTGAAATAATTTTAAATAGCCTTTATCTTTGTCAGAGTGTAGCATAAAGAAAGTGTATCTTAATTGAGGAGACCTGAGGTTGAGTTCTGTCTCTGCCATTGGTAGTAATGTGAACATTGAGCAAAATAATTTCATTTCTCTGAACTTCAGTTTTCTAGAACATCTATCGAATGAAAAAAATGATAATAGTTGGCTCTCAAATTGCATTTTATTATATTTAAATTTATTATATTTATATAGCATGTCATTACATTGTAAAGCCATTGAGGATAATTGTTGCTGATTTTTTATATCCCTTGCATTTAGCACAGTGCCTGGTACATAGTCAATACTTAATAAATCGTTATTGATTGATTGACTTTAAGGTTTACAAATATTTTACATTTGTGATGCAGATTTGAGGGTTGACAAGCATAGTTATTTATGATTCAGAAGAAAAGCATTCCTTTTTTTTTTTTTTTTGGTCCAGAGAACAATCTGGACCATGGTGATTTCTGATGGACTTGAGTCATGTCCAAGAAAGTAGGAATTCTTAACACAAGGTTTGTGAGTTTGTTTTAAAAAAAATATTCTGATAATTGTATTTTAATATAATTAATTTCCTTTGAAGTCCTATGCATTTAAAAACATTATTTTGACAAGTGGCCCATAGGTTTCTCCAGAGTAGCAAAGGAAAACATGATAAAAGCAGTTTAAAAACTATTTTTAAGGGTTATATTCTGTGGGAAGGTGGACTGAAATGAAGGAGGGGGAACTATATTATTTAACCTGTCTCCAGGCTTTATCGGGACTTCAAGAAACTCAGTTTTAGGAACTTTTAGTGCCCTTTGGCAAAGGGGCAGCATTTGAAAGGAGAAACTGAAAAGAGCTAAACTGGAACAAGGAGATGTTCTTTGTTAAGAGAGACAAATTTTGTGGAGGTGAGTTATCAGCCATCTGTGAAGAAGCCTCAGACTGAAGCTTTTGGTCATACTTAGCTTTTCAAGGACTGAAGGAAGTTCTAAAAGATATTTTTCCCTCCAACTTCCCTTCTCTGTGCCTGTCTGGTAACTGGCATGATGATATTATTCACTAACTTCTTTTACTTGAGATTTCCCCTCTATCTTGGTTTTTCCTCAGATATGTAAAAGCCAAAGTTTAGCTGGAAATGGATGAAATTTAAATTGGGCATAGCATTTATCTTACTTTTAGTCTAGGGGGCAATAGGATGACTTTCAAGTCTATGTGATCTCTTTCTCTGTAGCTAGGTCCCAATTAGGATGAATAATGAAGCCTGTAAAATGATTATGCATATTTGAATTTGCACTATTTGAAGTCATAATGTGTAAAATATGGTAATTGGTTCCAGCTCAATGGAATATGCAACACACATTCAAATAATGGGGCCAGTTTGTGGAATTCATTATTCACATTAATAGGATCTAGCTATCAGTTATCCATAAACACAGTAGTTCATAGTCCCCAGTTAGAAGAGTTCTTAACAGTTAAAGATTTACTTCTTTGACCTAACTACTTGATGGTAAAGCTGAGATCCATTCTGCAATATCACTAACAGAAACTTATCTGTTCCCTTGTGATTCCTTTATTAGTGATGGTGTGCATGTGTAAAAATGAAATAGATAGCTTCCAGATTCTTTATTAGCGCTCCTTTGAGTTCTCGTGTTTGTTTTTTCTCTCTCCCTCTCCCTCTCTTTCTGTTAAGTGTCTGAGACCAGATTTGAACTCAGATTCTCCTGACTTCAGGGCTGGTGCTCTATCCACTGCACCACCTAGCTGCCCCCAGCTCTAAATTTTGAAAGAATCTTTAGAACAAAATTATAAGATCTTTAATCTCAAACAGAGAAATTCATATTTCATTACAGAGGCAAAAGGGAATTACTGAAGCTTCCTGGGCTAGACCTCTACTTTAAGAATACCACTTTGACAGCTACATAGAGGATGGTTGGAGAGGGTAGGGACTTAAAACAGGGAAACTTAATTGGGAGGCTACTGCAATATATATATAGGTAAGAGATGATGCCCCTCCTGGATCACTGCCTTGTCAAGTGGAGGGGCATGTGTAGCTCAAGGGAATGGTGAGCTATACTGTGCAGAAGTACCCAAGATGGACTGGTCACCAGGGAGAGTTCTGGCAAAAGAAAATCTACTAGAGAATCAAATTGCAAATCACTCTGCTATCTTTGCCAAGAAAATCCCACAAATAATATTAGCATGTTAAAAGATTTGAAACTGGAAAATGAGTCTTTCCACTCCACTTTCCACATTACTGGAGTAGAGCAGAGGATGACTTCTAGTAGCTACAGAATGAATGAAGCAACTGGATCAAAACTGAAAGCTAGTTTAGCTACAGATGGATCTGGTGATAAAAGAAAAGTGAAGCTAGAAGTATCAGTGTTGCCCAGGAATCTGGAATAATAGCTATTACTCTATGAATTAAGGGAAGCTGGATGTGATCAAACAAAAGATAGAAGTGTTAAACATCAACATCTTGGGTATCTTGAATTTAAATTCAACCATGGGAACTATGGGTTCAACTACATGGGTTGAATTTTTTTTTCCCCCCTGAGGCTGGGGTTAAGTGGCTTACCCAGGATCACACAGCTAGGAAGTGTTAAGTGTCTGAGACCACATTTGAACTCGGGTCCTATTGAATTCAGGGCTGGTGCTCTATCCACTGCGCCACCTAGCTGCCTCATGGGTTGAACTTAATACTATATTATATACATTATTATGAATAGTATGTGAGCAGAAGAAATGGATCAGTTTTTATAGTTAATAAAAAGTATAATCTTAAAAATGACAGAATCACAAATTTTTTAATCCAAAACAAACTGTTCAGTTTCACAATAATGTAAGTCTGTACTCCAGTCTCTGATGCTAAAGAGGCCAAAGTTGCTCACTTCTATGAAGAACTAAAATATCTTTCACAAATAACATAAAAAATTATAGAGGATTTGAATATTTAAGTAGGAAATCAGAATACTTAGAATAACAGGCAAGTTTGACCTTGGAATACAAAATGAAGCAGGGCAATGCAGAGAAATAGAAGAAAACAATAGAATGGATAAAACAAGAGATCTTTTAAAGCAAAGTAGAGGTATCAAGAGGACATTTCATATAAAAATGGGCATGATAAAGCACAAAAATAGTAGGGACTTAATAAAAGCAGAAGAAATTATACAGAAAACCAACACAAGAAAAATCTTAGTATCTTGGAGAATAAAATCAAGTAGCTCTTAGCTACTGCTAACTAAAGCACTGCTAACAAAAAGGCTAGTGAGGTGATAGAATTCCAATTGAACTATTAAAATACTAAAACATGATGCTGTTAAAGTTCTGAACTCAGCATGTCCGCAAATTTGGTAAACTCAATGGTAGCCACTGGATTGAAAGATTAGTTTATGTTCCAATCCTAAAGAGTACCAAAGAGTGTTCCAATTACTGAATGATTTTACTCATTTCACATGTCAGATTATTGTCAGAAAGATTATTTTTAAGATTCTGCAAGCTAGGCTTCAGCAATTTGTGAACAAAGAGTTACTGGGATTGTAGGCTGTTTTTCAAAAAGATAGAGGAACAAGAGACCAAACTACCAATGTTTGCTGGACTATAGAAAAAGCAAGGAGGGTCCCAGGAAACATCTTATGTTTCATTGATCACACTAAACTTTTGACTATATGGATCACAACAAAATGTGGAAATCCTCAAAGAAATGAGAATATGAGGTCATCTTATTTATCTTCTGAGGAACCTGTATGTGGGCCAAAAAGCAGTAGTTAAAAATGAAAATGGAAAAACTTTTGTATTGTCACCTTCTTTAGGGTACATTATATGAAATGCCAGGCTGAAAGATGAAATTAAGGCTGTTGGGAGTAATACCAACAATCTCAGAAACACTCAGATACTACTCTGATGGCAGAAAGTGAAGAAGCCTCTTGATGAGGGAGAAAGAAGATAGTGTAAAAAAAAAGCTATCCTGAAGTTTGCTATCTAGAATCAAGAAAAAAAATTTACTTTCATTTTTTGACTCTGGTGAAACTCTGAATATGCAAACGACATGCTATCTTCTTTTCATTATTTCAAGAAAAACTATTCAAAAAAATTTCACATACTCAGCAAAGGTTCTTTTGCATTCTTTTTTTTAATATGCAGAAAACAGAATAATAACTCAAGCTAAAAATATAAGAAAACAAATTAGACCCAGTTTAAAAGCAAGAAGAAAAGGAAGTTGAAGAACTGTGGGTGAATTCAGAATTAATCTTTCCAATTCTATAAGAAATTAAGTATGTTATTATTCCTTTTCCTTTGATTTCATCACTATAATTTGTACTCTGAGAGAACTGCTTAAGGCTCAGAAAAATTGTATCTTTCTCATGGTCACATAAGAAGGAAGTATTAGAGATGAAAACTGCAGGTCTTTTCTTCTAGCTTCCAAGACCAGAACTGCATACACTACACTACACAGTTTCTCATTTGATCCATTTTTTTTTAAAGATACCTAGATGCAGAGGAAAGGTAAAAGGAGGTAAAGGTAGAAAGATTCACATTTTGAACAAGTATAATAATGATGTATCCTTATATTTGTTTAGTATTTTACAATCTTTTAAAGTACTTTCATATATAGCATGACTTTCTAAAAGTTGAATGAGTATCCTTTAATAATAATAATTACCTTAGACATTTCACAAGATCAAGGGCAAAAACTGGCAAAAAACCCTATTCTTTTTTGCTTTCTTTGAATTAAAGGATTTGATAACCAAATGTTATAGAAAAAAAGAAATACCATGTGTAGAAATCTTAATTTGAACTAGCCAAACATGTATGAGAGGAAATAGTAATTCAGCAAATATATTTTGAGCACTTACCCTATCCAGCACAGTCACCAACATAAGTTTCTTAAGCAGGAGAGAGAACACTTGAAACATAAGTTCTAATTCAAACTCTTTCACCAATTCTGATTGGCCAGCAGCCATTTCTCTATGCATTTCTATCTTTACAAAAAGAATTCTCCAAAAGAATTCAGGTCCCTCAGTACACATTAAGTTTAAACAATATTTTCCTCCCAAGATCATAAAGAATTTTAAGAAAATTAAGTCTACTACTTAAAAGAAAAGGGGAAAAAAGGGAATTTCTCTTTGTCTTCTCCACCTGTTTATATAGCTCAAAATCTATTAAGGTCTTTAAAATAGCTATCATTTTCTAAGAGAAATGTAGAATTTGTCTTTGGTTTCTAAACCTTCTCCTTTATCATAGAAGATATAATTGTCAGCAAATCCAGGACAGATATTTCTTGTGAAATCATGAATTAGGGAAGACCCTCATAATGCCCCATTCCCACTTTCCCAGACACACAATCTGTTCCAGGAACACTACTCTGATGGTCTACATTGAAAACACAAAAAAAGTAGAGGATATGATGTTACTCGATTGCCCCCTAGTGTCCCAGGAGCTCCATGACACTCTTCCAGGAAACAGAATTGTGAGATTTTGTGACATTGAAATTAGAACCACCATCTTCCAGAAGCATTCAGATTAAGCTGCTTTATAAGAGATAGCATGTAAAAAAGTATTTAAGATTCTTAGTAAGAAAAATAATATATAAAATAAAAAATTATCACACGTAATGATTTGAAGAGGCCTACGTAGTGAAGGCAGTAATAATGGATAGTTAAGAACTAAACAAGCCTTCTTTCTGCAGCATGTAAGTCTGTAGAAGGTTTACCTGTTTGGGATCTGCAGTGGCAGCCAGTGGGGACTCTAGTTCTATAGTTACAGGCCCATCATTCTGGATATGTACTTGCATGTAGGCTCCAAACTTACCATCTGAAACATTAATAAGACATATTAGAAAAAATGAAGATACTGAAATAACTACCAAAGAATCTTATTTTAAAAGCACAAAAATAACTTCAGTTCTGGACACTAAATTTAAGAACAATATCAATAAGCTACAAAGTATCCAGAATGTGGCCCTTTCCAACAATGAGATCATTCAGTTTAGCTCCAATAATCTTGTGATGAAGAGAGCCATCTTCACCTAGAGAGAGGATTGTGGGAACTGAGTGTGGATCACAACATAACAATTTTCACTCTTTTTGATGTTGTTTGCTTGCATTTTGTTTTCTTTCTCAATTTTTTTTCCTTCTTGATCAGATTCTTCTTGTGCAGCAATATAACTATATAAACATGTATACATATATTGGATTTAACATATATTTTACCATATTTAACAAATATTGGATTATCTGCCATCTAGGGGAAAGGATGGGGGAAAGGAGGGGAAAATTGTGGAACAGAAAGTTTTGCAGAGGTCAATGTTGAAAAACTGCTCATGCATATGTTTTGTAAATAAAAAAGCTTTAATAAAAAGCTTTCCTGGCTGGAAAGGTATCAGTATCCTGAGTGATCTCAAACACTTTCTAACAGAAGGTAGTACTTTTTAAAATGTTTGAAAGCAAAAAGGATTCTAAAAGATGGATAAAGAAAGAAAGAAACGCTTTCAGGGGCAGCTAGGTGGCACAGTGGACAGAGCACCAGCCCTGAAGTCAGGAGGACCTGAGTTCAAATCTACCCTCAGACACTTAACACTTCCTGGCTGTGTGACCCTGGGCAAGTCACTTAACCCCAATTGTGAGAGGTGAGAGAGAGAGAGAGAGAGAGAGAGAGAGAGAGAGAGAGAGAGAGAGAGAGAGAGAGAGAGAGAGAGAGAGAGAAATGCTTCAAGATCATGGGACAGCCATAAGAAATGGAGTGTTCTAGGTGAGAAACAGCAAGATGGAGACACTGTCTGAGTTTCCTGAGTTTCTTTATCAGTGAATTAGGAATGACTGATCATCAAATAAATGCTGATATCTCAAAGCCTGACACAATGGCTCTCTCAGCCAGGGCAATAGATTGCCAGTTCTAATAACAGTTGTTATTACCCCGTGAGCTTTATTCCCTCCAATTCACACTTTCCTCCTAAGCAGCAGAAACATAGCATGAAAAGTAGCTCTTTATAGACCCCTGTCAGAACCATTAGTTAAGTCAAATGTTACCAAAATATTAAAAAGATCACTAGCTTAGAAGTTAAAGGACATAGGTTCAAGCTCCACTGCTGACACTTAATACCTGTGTAACTAAGGGGTTTCTTCACATATAAAGTAAATGGGTTAGACTAAATGGTCTCTGAGGTTCCTTCCAGGTCACTCACTTATTTTATAATCCTAAATTCTTAAAAACATCTATATCTTTGACATTTCTTATCAAAATTTAAGTTTCAGCCATTAATATACAGAATAAAATATTCATACTTGAATAGCTTTATACTAGTAGTATTTTTAACAATGGATTTTATAACTTTTTAGTTTTAAATGGTCATTCAAATAAATACTTCATTTTTATCCATGTACCAGCCATGTCCCATGGGCTGGAAAGGCATCAGCTGAAAAGGAAACTGTGTATTTAATTGACAGCTAAAATTAGAGCTATAATTAGTAACAAATTTCAAACATTGTTCTTTTCTGAGGAACAAAATACAGGCTCAAAGGCAAAGGTATTATTTCCAACTTTATCTATTTCTAGTACTTAAAATCACATAGCATTTGTTTTCTTTTCTTGCTTTTTCTCCAGTTAAGAACAGAAACTAAGAGTACTTATTTACATATTATGTTTTAAAATACCTCAGAAGATCTTGAAGTGATACTTCCAAAACAATCAAATCATAGAATATATAATGAAAATTTTATGTGTGAAAGACAGCCAGAAACTAAAGATAGTCTAGAAATTAATGACAGTCTATATACAATTAGTAAAAAAAAAAAAAAAAAAAAGTCTGAGCATGGCCATAAGCATGTTTGTTTATTTATACATTATATGCTATGAAACTTAATACATTATAAAACTTAAACAGACATAGAAGTTAGAAAGTATATTATAAATATGAAATAAAAATTTGATCCTAAAGTCAATAGGGAGCTACTAGAATTTAATGGTCAGATTTGAGTTTTAGAAAAATTATTTTGACAGTTATATGAAGATTAAATTGGAAAAAAGGACAGAGTGACAAAGAAAACAATTATTCTCATTATACTGAACCTGACAAATATAAACTAACACAAATTGTTCCAAATACAAAGAAAAAAAGACTAAATGAAGCCACAAAACTCCCTTTAGGTTGAGGTTTGTTTTTCAATTTTTTTTTTTAATATATAACAAATTCAACACAAAATCACAGAATTTGAAGTGAAATATTCTAAGCAAACATCTAGTTTATCACATTCCTAAAAATGTGATAACATATCTGAAAATTCAATTCAATAAGCATATCTTAAGCAGCTATTACAGGCCAGACCCAATGCTGAACCTGGGGATACAAATAAGAGACAATTTCTGTCCGCAAGTTGCTTACAATCTAACGGGGAAAGAGAGCAGACAAATGGAAGGTATGAAAGGAGCAGAAAAGACCAGAAGGCACCTATTTTGTTCTATGGAGTTGAAACTAAGCAGAATTCCAGAGGGAAAGTGTTTTAAGAGGAAAATGGTCATCCCACCTCTACTTTAAAGACCACCAAATAAATAATTTAATTTAGGGCTCAAGCCTGGCATTTGCATGAGAGTCTCTTTACCATGAGAAAACACAATTACTCAGCCTGTCATCTTGACTTTTGCTTACCACTGGACTTTGAAGACTCTGGAAGAGTGAGGCTGGCATCTTGGTGCAACTCTGCCTCACTTAAAGCCAATTCACAAAAGAATCAAGACAACTACTTTATTCTCTGCACTAGCATGAAATACAGATATGATAAGAGCTTGCTTGAGAAAGGAGATATACTTGTTCTTTTAGCTTCCAGGTTCAAAAGAAGACAAATCCAGTTCTAGGCTCTCTAAAGACAGAGAAAGGTTTCTAGAGGAAGAGAAAAATGCCAGGAAAAAGACTATATGTAAAAAAGTCAGCACTTCAGTCATGTCTATATTTCTAGCTTACTACAGAAGAGACTTTGGTTAGTTACCCCTTGAATAAGATTGAAGATTTTTCCTCTTGGTTAAACTGGGATATTCTGCTTCCAAAAGGAAATCTAAAATATGCAAGATAATGTACCGAGTGAATTAATTTGTATAATTTCTGTTTGCAATTGACTTTGATTTAAAAAAAAAAAAAAAAAAGAGGGGGTTAATTCACTAATCACTATGTAATATGAATGATATTGGTGTAAAGTAGAATTTGGCAGAAAAGTCAAGACTTGGGATATAGCTTCTATTACATTATATATTAACTGCACCTAAAAAATTATTTACCCTAGGTTCTTTGGAGGGTCAAGAATAATTCTAGCCCCATATTCCCTTTCTGCAGATACTATTACTATAGTAATAGTAATTAATAGTCTTGTAGTCCTAAACTTCTGCTCTCACCTAGCAAAGTCTCCCTTAAGAAAAGGTAAATGGAAGCATCTCTAAAAACTACGTTCATAATCCTTACAAACCATAACTAGAGAAACTTGTGTAGATACCCACAACCTACATGAGTAACATACATACATATATATCTCAATTACATCAATTAATTAGCATTCATTTTGTCTCCACCTATCTTCCTTCCAATTGGGAAAAAAAAGGAAAGAAAATTATTTTACAAATATGCATAGTCAAGCAAAACAAATTCCCTACCAGCTAAGTCCATATCTTATTCTACACCTTGATTCTATCACATCTGTGTCGAGTAGGTTAGCATGCTTCATATTTAATGGTCCTCTGGAACTGTCACTGGTCACTATATTTATCAGTTATTAAACTTTTCTAAATTGTTTTTATTTATAACATTATTGTCATTGTGAAAATCATTCTTCTAGATGCTCAACATTTCTTGAGACTGTTCATTCTACTTCTGGACATCTCTAATTGTTAGGAAGTTTCTTTCCTGACATCAAGTTCTAAATAAGCCTCTTACAACTTCCACTTATTGCTTACAGTTCTGTGTTTTGGAGACAAAGAACAAAGTCTAATTTCCTTCTAATTCCCTTCTTGAAGACAGCTCTCATG
This sequence comes from Sminthopsis crassicaudata, assembly GCF_048593235.1. NCBI lineage: Eukaryota > Metazoa > Chordata > Mammalia > Dasyuromorphia > Dasyuridae > Sminthopsis > Sminthopsis crassicaudata. Next base: position 160,563,772 of record NC_133618.1, read on the forward strand.
TCTCCCAAGTCTTCAGTTCTTCAGACTAAAGTTCTATCAGCCTAATGTGTCAAGGAATCAAGATTCTTCACCTTTCTGGTTGTCCTCTAGACACTTCCCAATTTATCAATGTCTTTGTTAAGTCGTGATGCCCAGAATCATGAACACAGACAGAACACAGCGAAATTATTCCTCCCAATTCCTAGAAGTATGTTCCTTCTAAAGCAATCCAAGATCACACTTTTTTAACTGTCAAATCACACTGCTGAGCCATAATGAAATTTTAGTATACTCAACTACCCAGATCTTTCTTAAACTTCTAAGAATGCTTTCTTTATTTTATAGCTTTAAGTTGATATTTTTATCCAAGTACAAGACTTTTAGATTTACACAGCTGAATTTCATTTTAATAAGTTAAGCCCAATGCTCCACTCTGTCAAGATCCTTTAGATCTTGATTTTCCCAGCTTTGAGCCATTTGCAATTTGATAAACAAGTCACCCAAGCCTTTATCAAAATCCCAGATAAAAATACTAAACAGCACAAGGCAGAACTAGTGTGACTCTGGGAGTGAAGAGGCTTCTTTGGCAAGATAAAGTCTAGTGAAATCAATTCATGGTAACTTGGAAAGACTTGATTTGTAAGTTAATCAAGTTGAAATAGACCACAGTGATATCTTCTAACTCTAGAGAAAATCCTGTGGAGAGCTGACTCTGTCCTCTGTATACTGATAATCCAGGGCAGAGATTATGTTTGCTTCATGGGTCCTGACTGCTAGTCCATTTCTGGAACTTTGCTGTGTTTGTGGAAGAATTATGTTCCTCTGTGACCTTTCATGCAAATTTAATAAGATCTTAACAGGATTTTTTTTTCTTAATGAAGCTTGATTTCATAATCCATTGCTGAAATAGAACTCTTTTTAAAATTTCTTTCTCTGCTATGCATAACCCCAGAGAAATATCTAACTCAGTCTGCAAAATAAAATTTACCAACTACAGGGTTACTTAGTTTCCTGTTTTACCTAATATAGATCCCTTCCTTTCACTGTTTGTTCCTTAAACTAGAAATCATTTACCTTCCCTTATTTACTCTTTGAAATCTTATTGTACTTATTCTTATATAACCAAGTCCTATATAACGTCATTCAAACTGATGCTCTGGGCTCACTGACTTTTTGTTCAGTGATGCCTATGTTCTGAACATAATAAACTGAGGTTTTCCCCTCTCTCTGCATCATTATGACTAGCAGTGGATCCTCAGACAGTTTTTGTCATAATAATTGGCTGCAATGCAAGAACAAATTAGGTCACATTATGATTGAGTTTTCTAGCCCACTAAGTAACCTTCCACTGCAAGCATGGTAGATTTTGCCTAGGAAGACAAATGGGCAAGAAAAAATTGATTCACCAATAAAATTTCAGTCCAATCCAGAAAATCACAGAGACAAGTTAGCGTTCTACATACTTATCTATATTGTCTTTTGTCTATCTCTAAATAATCTATTAGACAGAAAGCACTGGACTTTTCAATGACCAGTCAAACACCTGCCTCAATTTTCTGATGAACATGAAACTGCAATTCAGAACTGAAAGCAAAAACTGGCCTGAGAATCTTAACAGGAGGACCTGGTCTCTTCTTTTCCTAGGTGAATATCTAGTTTAAGATTAGGATTCGGGGCAGCTAGGTGGGGCAGTGGATAGAGCACCAGCCCTGAATTCAGGAGGACCAGAGTTCAAATGTGGTCTCAAGACACTTAACATTTCCTAGCTGTGTGACCTGGGCCTTAACCCCAGTCTCAGAAGAAAAAAAAAAAAAAAAAAAAGATTAGGATTCATATGAACTTTATTTTCCATAGGCAAATAAAGCAAGATTAATCTGTCTAATTGTCATTTGTAATTACTGTATAATCTTGGTTACCATCACTGTCAAAATTCCTAGATAATCCTAGTGTGCTCAAGTCAGGTCTGCATAAATCTCACACGGTCAGTAATCATTATTCCTCAGGTTTTAATAATTCTGTTTTGTGCCCATTTCCATGTAGTTTCTGAATCTAAATTATTTCCAGTTAAACATGCTAGAAATATCCTTTTGGCAGTCTCAGTGAAGGAGTATAGCTTCTAGGGAAACATAGCGGTGATTTTAGGGGGCTTCTGTTGTGGCAATTTGATTCCAAAGTCTTCTGGCTTTGCCCCTTTCCCCCCCCACACTCACTTAACCTGGGAATGTCTGATTCTGAATAGACCATTCCTCAGTCAGATAGCCTCTGGATAGTACCACAGGTTAAACTCCTGAGACAATAGTAAATAGACAATTTCTCAGTTCATTGCTGACTGTCTGATAATCTGTTGGTCAGTGATAACCAAATTCCAGAAACCACTCCTCAATTCATTGCTAACTGATAATCTGGTCGGTAATAATCTGGTCAACTAAAACCAAATTTCAGAGACCATTCTTCCCTCCTACCTATGAACCATAGAATTAGCATGTCAATGATAGAAAACTGGATAAATGTGTCTCTTTGTTTCTGTTTCTTTGTTGAATTCTCTTGGAATTTAGTCCACTTGTAATTGGTGTTACAATTACAATAAACTTTGCCCCTTGACAAGAAAATGAGTTCAGGGCTGTAAATTCTTTTGAGACACCTTGAGACATTGGTCTGTGACTCCAAACTTTTGGAGTCTCCTTCACAACTTCAATATCCAGACTAAATGGAAAAAAAAAATTCTTTCAAAGAACACTTTTTCTCTAAAACTGATTTTGTCATTTTTGTCAAAATGTTTGGACCAGATTAACTTCTAAAACTAGACATCCAGGAAGGATATATTGAAATTGAAACACATATATTATATAATATATACATTAAAGAAATTATCATTAAATAACCAATTATTGGGGAGATCCAGTATATTTTTCCTTTTTCCTATTTACTCACTTAAAATCCAGTCTTTCAAGGAGATCTGACCCTGCCCAAAAATTTAGCCCACCAAGACCATCTTGCCTAGAAAGAAATTTTGTTCCTCCAACTAGAAAACGTTTACAAATAATTGAATCAGGGTAAGTTCCAGCCCATTATGTTCTACTCAGGCTTGGTGAGGGGTCAATTCTTTGTCTAGAGTACCAAGTATAGGGTAGTCTGGGAGTGACATAATCAAAGTCATATCCCTCAGCCACTTAGGTCTACCTCAAAAAGAATGCTATTAATTTTTTTTTAAAAAGGTTAAAAGAAACAAAAAAAGAAAATGGTTATTAATAATCATCTCTCTCATCTCTTTTGTCAGCAAGAGTAATCAATGTATGTGGCAAGTGAAAATTACCAAGAATTAAGAGTTTCTGGATAAATTATAATCTAAATCTTGGGAATTTTCATTTGCCACATACCCTTGAGTTAATTGTTGAAGCTTCATACCCAAATCTGCTCTCTCTGGTATTGTGAATAATTGCAATTCTGTGCCATCAACACTGCCTGCCTTTGTCCACCACCACACTGTCTCTGGTGTTTCTCTCCTTATCCCTTCTCCTCTCCCCCATGCCATGTGGTGTCTCTCCTATCCCCTTATGGGGTCTTTCTTCTCCTTATAGTAAGTAAATTCCTTTTAGGATTTAGCCTGCCAGCTGAGGCTATGCCCCAACCTCATGCGGGGGTATTCTCTATCTCCAAGATAATTGTGAGTTCCCCCAGGGAATTTGTCACTTCCCTCATTAATTATTAAAACCCCTTTCTATGTTCTCCCAACTCTATTTCATATTACCATTCCTGGTATTTACAGTATACCTTCATTTTGTCTGTAACCACTTCTAAATAAATATACCTTTTGCCAAAGAAAATGGCCTTTGTGAATTCTTCACATGACTAAACTTCAATATTTGGTGTTTCTCCTGAAGTATATCACCTAATACCATTATCTGCTACAGCAATCACATCAAAGGTAAATAAAGTGCTGAATCAGAATGTAGGAAGGATAATGCAATTCTGGAGTTTCCAAGACTACTATCAAAAACACCCAAAAATGTTTGGGGAGCTTTTGGTTCTCATGGATATAAAAGGAGAATGAGAAGCTTTCTAAGCCTGTAAATTTATAACATGCTTGCTAGAATTAGTTTTGAAATTTCTCATGATTTCAGTGTTTTAGATAGTCTTGTTGCTATAGAAAAATAGCTAGAATCATGTACCATTATTTGAAACTGACTGAATTCTAACCAGTTACATTTAACTAGTAAATATAGAAACAAATTCACAACATGGAATTATTTGAATGAAACATAATAAAATTCTGTCCTTGAAAGACCAACAGATGGATATATTCTAATCTTTATGCAAGGAAAATTCATTTATGATTTCATTACTATATTAACAAAGATTATGTATGCAATTCCATTGTATCAAAGGAGCCAAGAATGTATCTCAAAACATGAGAATTGGGGCAGCTAGGTGAGGCAGTGGATAGAGAACCAGCCCTGAAGTCAGGAGGACCTGAGTTCAAAATTGACCTCAAACACTTAACACTTCCTAGCTGTGTGACAAGGCACTTGACCCCAATTGACTCAGCAAAAAATAAATAAATAAATAAAGACATGAGAATTTCAGGACTGCCACTTTAATCTTTAGCAGCAGATTTAGTATAAGTAATAGAATTTATCATTTGAAATGATGGCAGTGAAGAGCCCTTGACAAAACTGAGATTCTACATGGTACCATTTATAACTATAAATCTAGATTTTCTTCAATTGAGTTGTCCTATGTAAAATCCTAATATAGTCTCATTTAAAGTGAGATATGTTTTTCCTATTAAGACAACTATGATATTTGACCTTCTACAAGTAAACAGATATTGATGGAAAACATATTTAAAACTTTTAAGTTAAAATGCTTGTAAATAATAAGAATAAGAATTGCAACTGTAATCTTTCTATCAAAAGTCACACTAAGATTTGAGGGATAGTTGACATAGATCTTCAACTTAAATAAAATAAACTTAAAAAATAAAAAAAATTATTTATATTAGGTTGTGATAAGTTAATCAAGAAAATTATTATTCACAACATGGCTGATCTACGCCCTGACTGGTAATACTTTTGGTCACTTTTCTAATTATAAATTCAAACAGATTATTATTATTATTATTATTATTATTATTATTATTATTATTATTATGCTGATATCTATGTAATTTCTATGCTAACCTCTAAATGCAAATAGTATAGAATGCTTAAAATAAAAGATAAGTGAATTTTTTCTACAAAATAATTAAGAAATGCATCCAATTGAATTATTTGAATGGCAATAAATTTTGTTTCCAGTCTGTTTTACATCATGGCAGTTTTATGCTAATATAGTCATAATTGCTTACATTATGATTTTAGAAAACCATTTGCATAAGAAATGCTGTTAATATGAGATGTGAAAAGATCAGCAGGATTTGCAAGAATGTGATATATATATATATATATATAATGTGACCTAGGACCAAAACAGGAACTGTGATGAGATAATTTCTGGCTTACTTTTCTTATTCACGCTAAGGTCTGTGTAATCAAGTTTATTAACTACAGGTTCAATGTTAATGAGTTAGTTTCCCATTTTATTTATTTTTTCTTTTTTTTCCCTAGTTTGCTACTTTAACTGATATAGATCTTCCCTTTCCTATTCTCTGATTTGTAAACCATCCTCCTTATTTGCTTTTTTTTTTTAACTTTTAAAAATTTTCCTCAGTTACATATAAAACAACATTGGGGGGGTTATTCATTTTTTACATATTTCCATATGAATCATGTTGGAAGGGAAATCAGAACAAAAGGAAAAACCACAAGAAGGAAAAAAAAAAGAAAAGAAAAGTGAACATAGCATGTATTGATTTATATTTAGTCTCCATAGTTCTCTCTGGATGTATATGGCATTTTCTGTCCAAAGTTTATTGGGACTGCCTTGGATCACTAAACTGCTGATAAGAACCAAGTCTATCATAGTCAACCATTGCATAATCCTGCTGTTGCTGTGTAACATTTTCCAGATTCTGACTGCTTCACTTAGCATCAGTTCATGTAGATGTTTCCAGGCCTTTCTAAAATCAACCTGTTCTAAAACAATAATATTCCATTATTTTCATATTCAGCCATTCCCCAATTGATGAGCATCTACTCATTTTTCAATTCTGTGCCAACACAAAAAGAACTGCTACAAATATTTTTGCACATGTGGGTCCTTTTCCCTCTTTTACTATTTGCTTTTTAAAGTCCATTGTACCTATACTGCTTTTATAATCAAGACCTCCATTAGGTTGTAGAAACAAGCTCTCAAATCATCAATTTATTGTTCACTGATACCTTCGTTCTGGGTATAATAAGCTTCAATTTTTCCCTATCTCTGGCAGTAGTTCCAATCAATGGGTCCTTGAACAATTTTCATCACAGAAATGATTCAAGTGTATAGGAACAAAAATTATTCCCCAATCGATATTGTGCAAAAGATTTGAGCAAGCTATTTACATAAGAAAAAAAAAATCAAACTGAAAAAGGAAAAGAACCTGTAAATTCTAAAATATTTATAGCAACTCTCCCTTGTGGTGGCAAAAAATTGGAAATTGAGGGGATGATCATCAAGTCAGGAATATTACTGTGCTATAAAAAAAACAATGAACTGATTAAGAAAAATATGGAACATATCTTATATTTAATTTATGCTTTAACATATTTAACATGTATTGGTCAACCTGCCATCTGGGGGAGGGGGTGGGGGGGAGGAGAGGAAAAATTGGAACAAAAGGTTTTGCAATTATCAATGCTGAAAAATTACCCATGCATATATCTTATAAATAAAAAGCTGTAATAAAAAAGATAAATCCAATAGACTTGGGATGAAAAATTACATCTATATCCAGAGAGAAAACTATGGAAAATAAATGTGGATTAAAGCATAGTACTTTAACCTTTTTGTTAAAAAAAAAAAAAAAAGAAAGAAAGAAAAACATGGAAAGATTTGCATGAAATAGTGAATGTGAAGAAATAAGAAAACATTGTATACAGGAACAGTAATATTGTTTGAAGAACAATTGTAAACAACAAAGTTATTTTGAATATTGTAAAGAATCAACTAAACAGATTTATAAAGATGATGCTATCTACCTCCAGAAAAAGAAATGATAAATAGAAGTATACATGATATGACTTTACATATATAGATATGTGTGTATGTGTATGTGAGAAAGAGACAGAGAGAGAGAGAGAAACAGAAACAGAGAAAAAGACAGAAAGAGAGAGAAAGATGGTGGCATTTTCTACTGTTGAGTGGGAAGAGAAGAAAACAATTTGGAACTTAAAATGTTAAAAAAAAAAAAAAAGCAAAAGAAAATTTTAAAAAACGAAAGAAAAACTAAACAAACATGAAAAAACACTCCAAGTCGATAAGAAAAAAAAAGCCTCACATTGCAAATATAACACATTTGCAAATTGACCCTCAAAAATTATAATTACAGAGATTACACAAAAACAAGCACACTATAGTACTTGGCCTGAAACTGTGAATTGGTCCAATCATTCTAGAAAACAATTTGGAACCAGTCCCCAAAAGTTACTGAAGTATTATGATTCTGACTCAATCGTACTATTACCAGCACTACACAAACAAAAAGAAAAAAAAAAAAAAAAAGAATCCAAATATACCCAAAAAAATGTAATTAGAAGATATTTTTGTGGTAGTAAAGAACTGGAAAATAAGGAGACTCCCATCTCACGTGGAATGACTAAGTATATGGAAGTAATAGAATATTATTGAGTTATATAAGAAATAACAAAAAGGAGAAAACAGGAAAGTCCTTATATGAACTGATGCACAGAAAAGTGAGCAAAAACAAAATAAATTATACAGTAACACATTACAAAAAAAAAAATACTTTTTTTGAAAGACTTATGAATTCTAATCAATGCAATGACCAGTAATGATTAGAGAAGACTAATGATGAAGCCTTCTTCCTGCTCTTGACAGACAAAGACACAAAATAAGAAAAATATTTTTTGGAATCAGCCAACTGTGGCAGTTTGATTTGCTTGACCACACATAACCTAAGCAGTTAGATAGTGCACAATGGATCTGGAGTCATAAAGATCAGAGTTTCCAAATAGAGCTTGAAAGACTAGATGACTATGCACAAGTCACTTAATTTCTGCCTCAATTTCCTCATTTGTAAAATGGATATACTAATAACACCTACCTCCCAAGGTTTGTTAGAATCAAGTGAAATAACATTTGTGTTTTAGAAACCTTAAAGCAATGTACAGTTGCTACTTTTTTTTTAACAAGAGTTTTTCCCTCCAAGTGGAAGATTAATAGTATAAAAGGAGTAAGACAACCAACAAAAAAACAGAGCCATTTTTAATATAAAGAAGAAAATGGAAGGAAGACCAAAAAGAAAGACAAGCAGGATAGCTTTGAAAACTACCAAGTGAACATATCCTGAAAAAGAAAAGAAAGCTGTATATAACAGATCTAGTTTCTTGAACAATCCTTTTTTTAATCTATTAAATATATGTAAATATCTATTTTATGTGGTTTTTCTTAAGCTCACAATTTTTAAAAATAGAAATAAATTAATTAAAATGAATGGAAAAGTTTGGTTCAGAAATTATTTTAGACAAAAAAAGTCTTATTCCTAATCTATAAGGATATCTATTGGCTTAGATACCCTCAAAGTTCTCTTTCAGCTGGAAATCAATTATAGTAAGATTTAATATTTTTAAATAAAGGTTCATTCATAAAATGAGGAGAGCTGAAAGGAAAATTAAATTTACTCAATGCTACTTTAAAACAGAGATTCTTAAAAAATGCTAAGGATCTTGAAACATGATGGACTTAGCTCTTCTTAACAATACAATTAGATAATAACAATAACAATTAAATACAATAACAATTCCTATAGATCTTGGATGGAAGAGAAAAAACTATTCAGAGGAAAAACTATAAAGCCTGAATGTGACTGAATGTAAATCAAAGCATATTATTTTCAACTTTTTTGTGATCATTGGTTGTTGTTATTTGTTTGCAGTTATTGTTTTCTTGTGGTTTTCCCCTTTTGTTCTGATTTTTCTTTCCCAAAATAACTCCCTTGGATATACGTCAAACACTGACCTCTTTTAGTTTGTTTGCTGTCTTGGTGAAGGATGAGATAAGAGAAGGGGGGGGGACTGGAACTCAAAATGAATGTTAGACAATTTTCAGACAATGAAATTAAAGCCATTTCTAGTCAAATGAAAAAAAATGCTCTAAATGATCTCTAGATGATCAATCTCTAGATCAGAGAAATGAAAATTAAGAAGTACCACTACACACCTCTCAGATTGGCTAAGATGACAGGAAAAGATAATGATGAATGTTGGAGGAGATGTGGGAAAACTGGGATACTGATAATATTGTTGCTGGAACTGTGAAATGATCCAACCATTCTAGAGAGCGATTGGGATCTATGCTCAAAAAGTTATCAAACTGTGCATACCCTTTGATCCAGCATAGTTTCTATTGGGCTTATATCCTAAAGAGATCTTAAAGGAGGGATAGGGACCTGTATGTGCAAAAATGTTTGTGGCAGCCGTCTTTGTAGTGGCAAGAAACTAAGTGGATGCCCATCAATTGGAGAATGGTTGGGTAAATTGTGATATATAAATGCTATGGAATATTATTATTATTCTATAAGAAATGACCAGCAGGATGAATACAGAAAGACCTGAGAGACTTACATGAACTGATGTTAAGTGGGATGAGCAGAACCAGGAGACCATTGTACATGGCAGCAACAAGATCATGTGATGACCAGCTGTGATGGATTCTTTCAATAATGAGGTGATTCAAAGCAATTCCAATAGACTTGTGATGGAAAGAGCCATCCTCATCCACAGAAAAAACTAGAGATTGAATGTGGATCAAAGTACAGTATTTTCACCTTTTTTTTTTTAAATTGTTGTTGTCTGCTTGGTTTTATTTTCTCTTGTGGTTTTTTTTCTCCCTTTTCATATGATTTTTCTTGCACAGCATGACAAATGTGGAAATATATTTAGAAGATTGCACATATTTACCCTTCATTGAGAAGAGGTGGGGAAAGGGAGGGAGAAAATTTGAAACAAGGTTTTCAAAAGTTAATGTTGAAAATTATCTTTGCATATATTCAGAAAAATTTAAAAAAACTATTTTTAAATAAATGTTAAAAACCATCTTTATTTGTAACTAGAAAAATAATATTCCTATAATTTTTTTAAACTTTTTAAAAAGAATTTTAAAATAAAATTTTGTTTTGCTCATCTACTTTCTACCTTTTTTTTCCCCCCTCTGAGGCAATTGGGGTTAATGACTCGCACAAGGTCACATAGTTAAGAAGTATAAAGTGTCTGAGGCTAAATTTGAACTCAGGTCTCTTCCTGACTTCAGGGCTGATGCTCTATCTACTTCACCACCTAGCTGCCCCCTTTCTACTACCTTTTCAAGTCAAAGTTATCTCTTTACCGCTCAGAGACAAATTAAATCCTTAAAATTAATTAACAAATATTTTCTTCATTTTAGTTGCTTAATATTACTTTGCTTCATATCCAGTTAAGAAACATTTATTAAAACTGTTCCATGAAAGTCACTGTTCTAAAAAGCAAAAAAGAATCAGATCCACCCTGAAGAAGCTTGCATATTACTTTTAAATATTTATTTTTATAAACTTCAAAGAAATGAAACCTGACACATTGATTAACTCATGCCTGGAATTATGTGCAATCATCTTTTTTTATTGTATTGTGTTATGGAAATATTTGTTTTGTTCTGTGAATTGAAAATAAAATATTTTTTAAATTATATTCCCAATAACTGGTTAAGCTCTTGACCCCTACTTAAATAGAAGTTATATGGGAGGGGGAAAAGGGAGAGGAGAGAAATCTGTATATAGTTTAAAAATATATTTTCAAGAACGTTTCTTGAATATTTTGTTGCTTTTTATCTAAATGATCTGATATATGAAAGTATCCCATTTCTCTAAGTTCTAATTAACTACACAATAATATCCTTGTTTTCAACAGAACTGTTTAAAGCTTCTAGTATTATTTTTTAAAATGTATATTTTAAAAGAGAACAGTAAGAAGTAGTATGTGTCAAAGCTAGGACTTAAACTTTAGAGGTTATGGGGTGCAGAAGACCAAAGGAAAAAACTAACAAGTAGGATAAATCAAGAAAGGACTCAGGTAGGAAATGGTATTTAAATTGAGCTCTGAAGGAAGTAAGGGACTCTAAAGGCAGAAAGAGAGCATTCTAGTCAAAGGAATACAGATAGGAGCTAGAATATATGCATAAGGAAAGCAAATAGGCCAATTTGAGTCAGCACATAAAGTATATGAATAATGTATAAGCCTGGAAAGGTAACACAGAACCTACCCAGAAAGGCAATTCTTTAAGCAGAAGGAAGAAAATATTTGAATCTTAGTTAAAAAAAGCTTTAAAATAGAAAAAAAACAAAATAATGAAGTTTTCTAAGGAGAGCAATAACATGATCAGGCTTGTGCTTTAAGAATATCCATTTAACAGTTTTGTGGAGGACAGATAAGAGAGAGAAAAAGCTTATTACAGGAGGATCATTTACGCTATTGCATTAATAGTGTAGTCAAAAGATAATGAAGATCTGAATAAAGATAGTGGTCCTAAGAATGGAAAGAAAGGGGGCAATGCCAGCGATGTTGCAGACACAGAATTAACAGGATTTGAAAATTCATATGTATGTTATTTGGAGGGAAAAAGAAGGAAGAGAAGAATAAAAAACAGAGGATGACAGATTATAAACCTGAATGATTACAAGAATTCTGGTGTCTTTGACATAAGACTGGATTTTGACTAGAGTCAAAATGCAGAGCATCTAATTCAAAGGAAAAATATAAGTAATACTGAAAGTATCAATGAGCCAGACTTGGAATCAACAAGGATCTAGCAACCTCTACTTACAAAAACTGAGTTTTCATTTTAGGTTTCTCCTGGTCTATAAATGTGACTCACTATGATTTGTTTTCTAGATTTCCTGAACAGAACTTATTTTTGTGTCTTTTCTAGATCTTTATGGAGGAGTTATGGTAGATGAGCTTAACTGTACTTCTTGTTATTCTCTCTCTGTGATAAATATATACATATATATATATATATATACACATATATATAATACATACACACAAACACACACACACACACATATATATATATATATATATATATATATATATACAAAACAGGAAGAATAAAGTTGGTTTTTTACCCAAATCATAAAGGAGAAAGGGTTGAAGAAGAGCTCTATTGGGTACAAACTTGCAAAGGAAGCATTTTTCACTGTTACTCAAAGTTACCATTTGTCAACTCCTTCAATTTAACAGATGTTGCCTTTCAAGAGCTTATTTCTATCTCTCAAATATCAGTCTCTCCTCCATATATTCTCAAGCATCTGATCACAAACCATTTTTCCATTTGGCAGAGGAAGTGAATGAATTATTTTGTCTCAAACCCCTTTAGTGCTCAATTACAACTTCAAGAATTGTAGACCCCAGGGGTGTGAACCAAGCCTTGAAGATGATGTAACAACTAAAGATATGAATGTGTTAAAGAAAGGAAAAAATTCTAAAACTAAGAGATTTCCGAATGAATTATATACTCTTTTTCTACCACTGTGTCACTGTCACCACAAAAGGGGCCCACATAATACTACTGAACCATCCTGGGTGTTTTTCTTCGTTTCAAGAATTGACACAAGTCAAAACTTCATCACCAAGTGGCCAGCTTCCAGATGATAAGCCTGTATGTACTTACAAGGCTCGCCCTTATGAAGCATCCCTAATCTACTGCCAAGATTATACTAAAAGTACTTCCATCCCAGAGGAACCTTCTAGAGGTTGAGTGCAACTGACAGAGTCACATGCCTGACCCAAAGAGGTGTCACAGCAGGACCTGAGGGAAGGTACAGAGTGCTAGCTCCTGTACTCCATCTCTTTTGTGTCACATTAGCTTCAGGGCCTACTTTGAAACGTTCTAGAACTACTCACCAAAAAGAAGACAGAACTTCAGAAAAAGCCTTGATGCAAGCTCTGCATGTCTATCCTAATTTCCCCCTATCCAAAACGTCAATAATTCTCAGAACCATAACTAAAATAAAGTGACCTTGGTTTTATACTAGGCATCTCTCTGGGAAATTTATTTCCTTCCTGCAGTGATGAAGAGACTACAATTCCTGTATGTCTTACCTTGTATCCTTTCACTACTTCATTACTTTATAGGGGAAGGATGACCTGTACCCCACACCGTGTGAAATTGGACCTAACACTGTAGAGGTCCACTGTAATCAACATTACAACACACTTTCTTCATGCCCCACATCATCTTTGTCCCAGGAAAAAATATTCTACTGAATATCTCTGACAGATTCCCCCCCTTCACCCCATAAACAGGTATTGAGGGCTTGGTAACAAAAAAAAAAAAAAACATTCTATGTGATTGATTTAGGTTCAGTAATGATGAAAATGACTATTTTGAGAGGCAGTTGGAGTTAAGAAGCAATTTTTTGGGGGGCAGCTAGGTGGCGCAGTGGATAGAGCACCAGCCTTGAATTCAGGAGGACTCAAGTTCAAATTTGATCTCAGACACTTAGCACTTCTTAGATGCGTGACCCTGGGCAAGTCACTTAACCCCAGCCTCAGGGAAAAAAAAAAAAAAAGAAGAAGAAGCAATTGTTTTTTAAAGGGACTACAAAGCAAAAAAATAAAGGGCTTTGCCATGAGAAACCATTCCATCAATGGACTAGACAAGACACTTTTTTTTAGAAATATTAGGAGAAGAATCCAATTATTAATTTTGTTACTGAGAGCTTAAAAGCCTCGTGGATTCTGGTAATTTTTCAATGTTTTTATGTTATTATATCCACCTCCAAAATCAGTGAATGTTTTTTGTTATTTACATCTCCTCAAGTAGCTTTACTGCTTGTATATTTGCCTATTGATACTGACAAGGAAACTTGGCATCAGAATCTTAAAACAGATTACTATGAGGAGGTCAGCTAGATGGCACAGAGGATAGAACACCAACCCTGAAGTCAGGAGGACCGAGTTCAAATCTAGCCTCAGATACGTAACACTTCCTAGCTGTGTGACCCTGGGCAAGTCACTTAATCCCAATTGCCTCAGTAAAACACACAACACACACACACACACACACACACACACACACACACACACACACACACACAAGCCAGTAGTACTATGCCTTACTATGTCAGTGTATATTCACTTAAGTGGTTCCTCTAAGCCAGGCATTGTGTTAAGTGCTGGGGGCATGAAAGCAAAAAAAAAGAAAAGGAAAAAACAACCACAACCATACAAGTTCAAGAAGTTGATAGTTTAATAAGGAGACAATATGCAGACAACTACTTTGCACAGTAATCTGAAAGATGAAGACATGAGCAGCTACCAAGCCAGGGAAAGTCCTCCTGAAGAAGGTTCTTAAAGGATGATCAAAAAGGATGATCAAAAACACTAAGCACAGGTGAATAACAGAGTGAATAAACAGAGCATCCCAGGAATGAGACAGATAATGCAAAGAGACAGGAGATGGAAGGCATATCTGAGGGACTACAAGCAAAGCAATATAGTTGGATTAGTGTATACAGACAAGAGTAAGGTGAAAAACACTGGAAGATAGGAAAGGGCTGATGGTAGGGGACAATCAGGATAGTGAAGGGCCCCAATTTAACAACTAGCTCAAGATACTGTATGTGTAGACTAGAAAAGAAAAGACTTAGAAGGAACACAGAATCTAGCTCTAAAACTAAAATTTTCTCTTTTTTTCTCAATAGCATTTTATGGGGGCAGCTAGTTGATACAGTGGATAAAGCACCAGCTGTGAAGTCAGGAGGAACTGAGTTCAAATTTAACCTCAGACAATTATTACTTCCCAGCTGTGTGACCCTGGGCAAGTCACTTAACCCCAATTGCCTCAGGAAAAAAAAAGTATTTTATTTTTCCAAATACATTTAGAGTTTTCAACATTCACTTTTCTAAGATTGTGTTCTTTTTTTTTTTCTCTCTCCCTCTTTTATCTCTCCCTTTCCCAAGACAGCAAGCAATCTGTATAGGTAAAACACATACAATCCTTTTAAACATATTTCTACATTTGTCATGCTGTGAAAAAATCAGACCAAAATGAAAAAAAAAAAAAAAAAAAAACAAGAAAGAAAAACCAAAAAAAAAAAACTATGTTTTAATCCACATTCAGTCTCCATAATTATCTCTCTGGATACAAATAGCATTTTCCATCCCAAGTCTATCAATATTGTCTTGGATCACCACATTGCTGAGAAGAGCCAAGTTCATCACAGTTGTTCATTAAATAATCTTCTTGTAGAAAACTTCATTTTCATAGCATTTACTATGTGCCAGGCATTGTACATTATGATCTCAAATGAAAAAACTGAGGACAAGAGAATTCAGTGACTTGCGCAAAGTCACACAGGCAATACAAGCCAGAATTTGAACCAAAGATTTTTCTGTTCTATACTACTGCATCCATTTGGTGCAAAAATTCTCAGCACCAAAGTAAAAACAGTTGTGTTCAAAAACTCTACATGTATATTACAATGGATACATGGGATGAACGCCTCTGGAAAAAATGAAAGGCCATGAATTTCAGAAAAAAAGTCTTTCGAAGAGGAATTTTTCTTCTTCCCTCAGTTTATAGCAGTAGAAAATTACCCATGTTAGCTATAGTCATATATCTGACAGACTTACAGAGTGATGGTACCTTGTTCCACTTTGCTCCAAAGAGTAGAATTAGAAGCAGTGACTGGATATTTCAGAGGGAAATTTCAGCTCTATTTAAAAAATGTTTCCCAACAGATATGGTCATGAGAAAATAGAATGAGCTGTCTAAGGCAATTGTGAGTTCCGTTCAGAGATATCTAATACACTGAGTAGCAACTATAAGTTGAGTCAGTATCCCCATAAAGCTTAGCCCACATTTTCTGAGATTCTCCTATTAAGGGATTCTGGGGTATTTAAATTCCCAAGAGCTCTTTTATTTGCTCCTCTAGTTCTGTTTGCTTCTTTTAAGTGTCATTTATCCATTGGAGGAAATCTCAAGATAACTATTTCTTTTTCTATGGATACTTTACCTCTTTCCATTTCTCTTAAGTACTTTTATATACTATCTCTGTACTTTTTTCAAATGATTCACTTTTTGTTTTAATAAATTTTTATTCATTTTCTTAAACTATTTTTTCTTCTTTTTGTTTTTTCACTCAGGTATCAAACTGGTCTTCCTAAAACTGCAGTTGCTCCCTATCATCTTCAGAATCAAATTGTTTAAATCTTTCTTTTGATGTTTCAAGGTCTTTTAGAACCTGCCTCTTTTTTCCCATCTCCTTATACCTGTCATTCACCCCACGTGCAAAGTATTGAGTCTTCAATACTTCCCTCAATTCAAAGTACTTCTCCATTACTAAAATTCTCTCCCTCCTAATCTCTATATCCTAATTCTGTCAAGTCCCACTTTCTAGAAGAAGCCTTCTTGATGCTCCTTGATTCTAGTGACTTCTACTTTATCCTATATATACATATATATACATAATTACCTTGAGAATAGAGATCATCTTTTACCTTGCTTTGTATTCCCTAGTGTTTAACAAGATGCCTGGCACGTAGCAATCACTTAATAATTGTTTACTGACTGGCTGTTTTTCAGAGGAACATAAGCTCCCTTGCAAACATTCTCTCTGCCATTTTGATTAGGAGAAAAAAATAGAGAATTTAGATTTACCAGCTGCTGGCACCTCAATTAAGAGTTCTGATACATAAGCTCCCACTGAATTCTTTAGTTCCAATACAGACAATGAGTCCCAGAGGGAAAAAAGACTGTCTTTTTAAAAAAAAAAATAATTATTCATGGAAATCAAATCTTCTCTATAGATGTAGGAGAAAGCAAGTGATAGCCCAACCAAATATTCTAATCACATAAATAAATACAGAGTTCTTTTCTTTTTCTTTTTCCTTTTCTGAAGTAATCAGGGTTAAGTGACTAGCCCAGGGTCACAAGGCTAGGAAGTGTTAAGTGTCTAAGACCACATTTGAACTCGGGTCCTCCTAACTTCAGGACTGATGCTCTATCCACTGCACCACCTAGCTGCCCTAATATATAATTATTTTTGTAATATAAGGCAGGGAATGAACCAGTAAATATCCTAATTGTAAATTTTTTTCTCACAATATCAAAAACAAGATAATCTTCATAGAAAATGTTTCTATTCCAACAAGGCAGTAATAAATAGGGAAAACACTACAACAGACATTTAAAAAGATATAAATTGTGTTACCAATTAGAGCATTTCCTCCAACATTTTAAATGCCTGAACAGTTGTATGAAAGACCAAAAGACCAGGTGGTGAACAATGGAAACAACACAAATAATAACTGCAAGTTGAATAATAATTTAGTATCACAGCTAAAAAATAACCAGGAAAAAAAAAAAGATGAAATTAGTAGGGAAAAAAAGGTATTTATTTCTAACATATTATTAATTTTTTTGATGAGATGACAAATCTAACTAAACTTCCCCAAAAATTTCTGTAATTTTCATAAAGAGGCCTTTTCTTTCATTTTTTACCTTCTTATTCTATAGGCACAACATACCTTTAATGAGCTCTGGTTTATAAGCCTTTCTAAGTTGCTCAAGGAAATTGTTGTAGAAAATCTCTGCTTGCTCCGTAGGCATCGCCATATGATAGTCTGGTTTGTTCCCTTTTAGAATACACTGAAGAGTAAACTGGCTGACACACAATACTTCATACTGTTTGTCCATCACACTTTTTGACCAGTGCTTCCCACTTTCATCTTCAAATACCCTCAGGTTTAAAATCTTTCGAACCCTGAAAAGAAAAACATAGCAGTGAAAGCTACCTGTAGAGCAAAAAGCAACTTCCCCTGTTCAAAACATACCCACCTAAGAATATGTTGCTAGTTTTCATACCTGTAAAGTGAAGGAACTGAACTAGATAATCTCTTAAGTCCCTCTTAGCTCTAGACTATGATCCTATGAAATAACGGAATTAATTTTTTCTTTTTTTTTAATTATAGCTTTTTACTTACCAGATATATGCATGGGTAATTTTACAACACTGACAATTGCCAAACCATTTGTTCCAATTTTTCCCCTCCTTCCCCCGACTCCCTCCCCCTGATGGCAGGTTGACCAATACATGTTAAATATGTTAGAGTATAAATTAAATATAATAATATGTATACATGTCCAAACAGTTGTTTTGCTGTACAAAAATAATTGGACTTTGAAATAGTATACAATTAGCCTGTGAAGGAAATCCAAAATGCAGGCGGACAAAAATAGGGGTATTGGGAATTCTATGTAGTAGTTCATAGTCATCTTCCCAGAGTCCTTTCACTGGGTGTAGCTGGTTCAATTCATTACTGCTTTATTGGAACTGATTTGGTTCATCTCATTGTTGAAGATGGCCATGTCCATCAAACTACATCCTCATAAAGTATCGTTGTAGAGGTATATAATGATTTCCTGGTCCTGCTCATTTCACTCATTTCTTCCATAATATTCATATACCACAATTTACCCAACCATTCTCCATTTGATGGGCATCCACTCAGTTTCCAGTTTCTGGCCACTACAAAGAGGTCTCCCACAAACATTTTTGCACATACAGGTCTCTTTCCATAAGGGAAATTTGTGAAGTGGTATGGAATGCAAATGTGTATAACTCACCAATTAGAATCATTATCGTCTTTGCGTGGAAGAAATTTCTTCAATATATAAGCAAGTACTAAATCTTTAAGATGAAAATAAAGTCTTCCCAAAATTTAGATTAACATGCATACCATAAACAACAATAACTAAGCCTACTTTATCCTGTTCCCTACCTAGGTAGAATTTATGGACAGCATCACTCTTTCATCTCCAATCTAATAATGTCACATAAGCATCTAATGAGCTAAAATCACTCCACCTCTATTCCTACCAGAATGTATTTTCCAAAGAAACAACAAGGAAAAACACTTACTGAAATTATAATATGATGTATGGAAAATAAAACACTGGCAATAGAAGACAAGGAGAAAGATTACTCTACACAGAGCATGCTCTGCATAGGCACAAACCTCATGACCAGAGGCAAGTCATATAAGTCACTATGATTTTTTTCTTCATATGTATGAAAAAATTTCCTCATTCCCATATACAAAACAATCGAGTTGTGACAGAGAGGTTGAAAACCATATTGGGTACAATATGCCATTGGATTTAGTCTGATATATAACTTGATTTTGCAGTTAATAGTTTTGTTTTATTATAAAGAAAGGAAATTTTATGTTTAGAAATTACCATGATATAAAAGCAAAAGGTATCAATAACATATTCTTAATTTAAATTTAAATAAGATTAAAGGGAAAAAAAAGCAGACTTTGGTGTAAGTCTTACTTGTCACTTTAAGTAATAGGGAGTTCTCCTGCCCATTATAAATCTAAGCCTTTAATATCTATTCTGTAGTTTAAATCAAATTTAAATAAAAACTTTAATTTCTATATAAAAGTTCATATCAACTTAAATTGAGATGGTTATATTTCACAATAAAGTATATTTTCTTTATTGATATTTTCTCATAAACCCAATCAAACTCTTTACATGGCTAAAATATAGCACATGCTACCTAGCTTTGTATCTATTTAACAAATGAATGAAAAAAGTATATAGATTTTTGACTCTTTATTGACATGACTATGAGATTCAAGTTAGTAGTTGACCAGATACTTTTTTCATTCAGTTCATTAATCCGATAGAGGGAAAAACAAGAGCTGTGTATGTGAATAGGATGAATTTCCCCATGAAATGGAAGTGAATAGCAGAATGGATTAAAAAACAAAATCCTGGGGCAGTAGGTGACGCAGTGGATAGAGCACCAGCCCTGAAGTCAAGGGACCTGAGTTCAAATGTGCCCTCAGACACTTAACACTTCCTAGCTGTGTGACCCTGAGCAAGTCACTTAAGCCCAATTGCATTAGCAAAAAGAAAAAAAAAAAAAAATCCTGCAACATGTTGTTTACACATTTGACACAGAGAGAGACAGAGTAACAATAAAAGGCTAGAACAGACTTTATGTTTCAGCTGAAACAAAAAAAAAAAAAAAACAGGCATAGCAATTCTGATCTAAAATGAAGCAAAAGTTAAAATAGATCTAATTAAAAGAGATAAGGAAGGAAACTACATCTTGTTAAAAGGTACCACAAACAATGAAGTGGTACTAAATATATATGCACCAAGGGATAAAGCATCCAAATTTTTAGAGAAAATATTAAGCAGCTACAGGAAGAATTAAGACAAAAAAACTATATTAGTAGGGAACCTCAAGCTTTTCCTCTCAGAATTAGACAACTCTAACCACAAAAATAATCTAATTCTAAATAATGAGTGCATTCTATACATACCAATGGAACGCAAATGCAGAATGACCATTGGTTATCCCTTGCTCTATGTAATAAGTTCATTATTTTTTCCAGTCATGCTTTTCAGGTGTCTGTCCTAGATATAGTGTTTATAGGCAAACTCTACAGGTTGTCCATCAAATTGTACATTGCAACCTAAAGAGTTGGCATTCTTCATCCATCTGGTTTTTCCAATTGGGTTGGTGAGCCAAATTCTTATGAATGATTTGGATTCCCCATAGGTGATTTTACTGTGATGATAATTTGTGAAATTCCTCCTTTGTAATATGTCATAGTTTACATATGCACTTTTTTATCACTACTTAAGTAGTCTTCAATATTACTTTTCAGCAACCGTATACCATGACTCACAGCCATACAACTTCACTGGAAGAGTACTTGAATTCAAAAGCTGGATGGGCTTTTAGGAAATGTACTTTCCTCCTAGGGGCTCTTGAGTGCAAAATGCTGTATATGCTGTCAGATAAAATCATTGTATTTATTGGTTTTGCTTAATTATATTTATATTACAAGGAAAAATTCACCAGGAGAAGGTGAATATATCCAGAAACTACTATAATATAAAAACAAAAGACATCAATAATTTTTAAAAGAAGGCCCTTAGGTTTCAGGTAGTTTAGATTATTTAAAAAATGAGTAATTTTTTGATGTCAATCATATTTGATATCCCCTCCAATTCAAATGTGGCTTCAACAATCTTACCACTTACAGTGGTTGTTCATAAGACATATCAAGACAAACAAGCTCTGAAAAATTTCCATTCAACAAAATATCCTAATCAAGACAATAGGTATTCTTTATCCACTTGGCTGTTCTGGACCTTAACAAAACTTGTGAATTATACATCTCATGTAGGACATTGCCCTACTGGTTGATACAATGAACACAAAGTCATCCATTATTTAGCATATTACTTAACACACATTAAGTGCTTAATAAATTGCTTTCCTTCTTTCATCACAATCAGGAGCTTCTGAAATACCTTATATAGAGAGATTCCTTCTGAAGTTTAGATTTTGAAATGGACTTACTTTGTGACCATGCCAAACTACCTTTGACAAATCTACATCTCTATTTTGTTTCACTTTAAGTTAAGAAAAATTAAGGTGTAATAACAAAGTTCTTAATGAAAAAAAATCAGAGGAAGGTGGTCTAAGTGTACCTGATCTAAAGCTATATTATATAGCAGCAGTCACCAAAACCATTTGGTATTGGCTAAGAAATAGACCGGTAGATCAGTGGAACAGATTAGATACAAAGGACAAAAAAGGATACATATATAGCAACCTAATCTTTGACAAACCCAAAGATACCAACATTAGGGATAAAAATTCATTATTCGGAAAAAACTGTTGGGAAAACTGGAAATTAGTATGGCAGAAATTAGATATGGATCCACACTTAACACCATATACCAAGATAAGATCAAAATGGGTCCATGATTTAGGCATAAAGAGGGAGATAATAAATAGATTAGAGGAACAGAGGATAATCTACCTCTCAGACTTGTGGAGGAGGAAGGAATTTATGACCAGAGGAGAACTAGAGATCATTATTGATCACAAAATAGAAGATTTTGATTACATCAAACTAAAAAGTTTCTGTACAAATAATACTAATGCAAACAAGATTAGAAGGGAAGTAACAAATTGGGAAAATATTTTTAAAAACAAAGGTTCCGACAAAGGTCTCATTTCCAAAATATATAGAGAACTGACCCTAATTTATAAGAAACCGAACCATTCTCCAATTGATAAATGGTCAAGGGATATGAACAGACAATTCTCAGAGGAAGAAATTGAAACTATATCCACTCACATGAAAGAGTGTTCCAAATCACTACTGATCAGAGAAATGCAAATTAAGACCACTCTGAGATACCACTACACACCTGTCAGATTGGCTAAGATGACAGGAACAAATAATGATGAATGTTGGAAGGGATGTGGGAAAACTGGGTCACTGATACATTGTTGGTGGAGTTGCGAAAGAATCCAGCCATTCTGGAGAGCAATCTGGAATTATGCCCAAAAAGTTATCAAACTGTGCATACCCTTTGACCCAGCAGCGCTACTACTGGGATTATATCCCAAAGAAATACTAAAGAGCGGAAAGAGACATATATGTGCCAAAATGTTTGTGGCAGCTCTTTTTGTTGTAGCTAGAAACTGGAAGATGAATGGATGTCCATCAGTTGGAGAATGGTTGGGTAAATTGTGGTATATGAAGGTTATGGAATATTATTGCTCTGTAAGAAATGACCAGCAGGAGGAATACAGAGAGGCCTGGAGAGACTTAAATCAACTGATGCTGAGTGAAATGAGCAGAACCAGAAGATCACTGTACACTTCAACAACAATACTGTATGAGGATGTATTCTGATGGAGGTGGAAATCTTCAACATAAAGAAGATCCAACTCACTTCCAGTTGATCAATGATGGACAGAGGTAGCTACACCCAGAGAAGAAACACTGGGAAGTGAATGTAAATTGTTAGCACTAATATCTGTCTGCCCAGGTTGCATGTACCTTCGGATTCTAATGTTTATTGTGCAACAAGAAAATGATATTCACACACATGTATTGTACCTAGACTATATTGTAACACATGTAAAATGTATGGGATTGCCTGTCATCGGGGGGAGGGAATAGAGGGAGGGGGGGTAATTTGGAAAAATGAATACAAGGGATAATATTATAAAAATATATATATAATAAAAAATTAAAAAAAAAAAATAACAAAGTTCTATTATTAGATTTTTTTTTCTTTTTCTAAGGCTGGAGTTAAGTGACTTGCCCAGGGTCACACAGCTAGGAAGTGTTAAGTGTCTGAGATCAGATTTGAACTCAAGTGCTCCTGACTTCAGGGTTAGTGTTCTATCCACTGTGCCACCTATTACTAGCTGCCCCTATAACTAGATATTTCATACTATTTTTTATAAGTTTGACATGTATATCTAGGAGAACATTTTAAGGGAAGCTCTGTAAAATAGGATATTTTTGTGCTACTGAATCAAAATTTTTTTATAGTTAAGAAAAAGTACACAAATAGAATGCTGCAGTTTTTCTATAATTTTCAATCAGTTTTGTAATAATAGTCTATCATGGATTATCATTCATAAAAACATACCTGTTCCCATCTGATATCTTCAAAATATTTGTGATTATTCTCATTAAAAAGTTGTGCAGAACCCACACTTAACACTGTACACCAAAATAACATCAAAATGGGTCCATGATTTAAGCGTAAAGAACAAGAGCATAAATAGAGGAACACAGGATAGTTTACCTCTCAGACTTGTGGAGGAGGAAGGAATTTGTGACCAAAGAAGAACTAAAGATTATTATTGATCACAAAATAGAAATTTTTGATTAAATTAAATTTAAAAGCCTTTGTACAAACAAAACTAATGCAAACAAGATTAGAAGGGAAGCAACAAACTGGGAAAACATTTTTACAGTTTAAGGTTCTGATAAAGGTCTCATTTCCAAAATATACAGAGAATTGACTCAAATTTATAAGAAATCAAGTCATTCTCCAATTGATAAATGGTCAAAGGATACAGACAATTTTCAGATGATGAAATTGAAACTATTTCCACTCATATGAAAGAGTGTTCCAAATCACTATTGATCAGAGAAATGCAAATTAAGACAACTCTGAGATACCACTACACACCTCTCAGATTGGCTAAGATAACAGGAAAAAATAATGATGAATGTTGGAGGGGATGTGGGAAAACTGGGACACTGATGCATTGTTGGTGGAGTTGTGAATGAATCCAACCATTCTGGAGAGCAATTTGGAACTATGCACAAAAAGTTATCAAACTGTGTATACTCTTTATATCCAGCAGTGATACTACTGGGCTTATATCCCAAGGAAATACTAAAGAGCGGAAAGAGACATATATGTGCCAAAATGTTTGTGGCAGCTCTTTTTGTTGTAGCTAGAAACTGGAAAATGAATGGATGCCCATCAATTGAAGAATGGTTGGGTAAATTATGGTATATGAATGTTATGGAATATTATTGTTCTGTAAGAAATGACCAGCAGGATGAATACTGAGAGGTTTAGAGAGACTTACATGGACTGATGCTGAGTGAAATGAGCAGAACCAGGAGATCATTTATACACTTCAACACCAATACTGTATGAGGATTATTCTGATGGAAGTGGATATCTTCGACAAAGAGAAGATCTAATTTAGTTCCAATTGATCAATGATGGACAGAATCAGCTACACCCAGAGAAGGAACAATGGGAAATAAGTGTGAACTGTTTGTATTTTTGTTTTTTCTTCCCAGGTTATTTTTACCTTCTGAATCCAATTCTTCTTGTACAACAAGAGAACTGTTCGGATCTCACACAGATATTGTATCTAGGATATTCTATAACTTATTTAATATGTATAAGACTGCTTGACATCTAGGGGAGGGGGTGGAGGGAGGGAAGGGAAAAGTCAGAACAGAGGTGAGTGCAAGGGATAATGTAAAAAATTACCCATGCATAAGTTCTGTCAATAAAAAGTTATTTTAAAAAAAGTTGTGCAGAAAGCAAAACAAACATATGGACCAATAGTTATAAATATTATGTTGGTTACTATTTTTGGTAAGAATACGGTTTTAGATTTCCCTCCACATATTTGATATCCTCCTGTCTTTCATAAGCCTAGAAAAATCAATCCCTCAAGGGACCCACAGGTGCAAAAATGTTTGTGGCAGCCCTCTTTATAGTGGCAAGAAACTGGAAAATGAGTGGATGCTCATTAGTTGGAGAATGCCTGAGTAAGTTATGGTATATGAATGTTATGGAATATTATTGTTCTATAAGAAACAATCAATAGAATGATTTCAAAGAGGCCTAGAGAGACTTAGATGAACTGATGCTAAGTGAAATGAACAGAAGGAGGAAATTGTTGTAAATGGCAACAAGACTATACAATGATCAATTCTGAAGGATGTGGCTCTTTTCAATAATGAGGTTATTCAACCCAATTTCAATTGTTCAGTGACGAAGAGAACCAGATATACCCAGAGAAAGGACTGTGGAAACTGTGGTTTACAACATAGCATTTTCACTCTTTTTGTTGTTGCTTGATTGCATTTTATTCTGCTTTTTTTTTTATTGGTTTGATTTGATTTTTCTTGTGCAGCACAATAACTGTATAAATATGTATGCATATGTTGGATTTAACATATATATCTACCATGTTTAACATATATTATATGACTACTTACCATCTGGGGGAGGGTGTGAGGAAAGGGAGGGAAAATTGGAACACAAGGTTTTGCTAGGGCTAATGTTAAAGTTTTGAAAAATAAAAAGCTTCAGGGATAGCTAGAGCACCAGCCCTGAAGTCAGGAGGACCTAAGTTCAAATCTGGTCTGACACTTAGCACTTCCTAGCTGTGTGATCCTGAGCAAGTCACTTAACCCCAAATGCCTCAGGGAGAAAAAAAGATAGAGAAAAATAAAAACCTTTAATTAAAAAAGAAAAGAAAAATCAATCCCTCAATATGTTCAAAAATGTACAGCTTCTAACATGACCAAATATTTTTCTGTATTTTGTTTTCTTCAGGGCCATTTCTACTTCTTCTGTAAGTTCTCTATAAGCCACTTTCCTAAGACTACATTACTTTTTCCATAACATAAAAAACAGAATTCATCAAGCTCTTCCACCAATTTTAATCCCTAGATTTGGTGGCAGGTGCCTCACCAATTGAATGTTTATGATGAATCAGGATCCAAACTACAGAAGAAAAAGGAAAGCACAAAAAAAATCACATAGTCGAATAAGATTTTTTGAAAAGATATTCTTTAACACTGTACTTCTCACTAATGCATTGATGGTGGAGTTGTGAACTGACCCTGTCATTTTGGAGAGCAATTTGGAACTATGCCCAAAGGGCTTCATAAAACCCTTTGATCCAGCAATATTTCCACTGGGTCTATATCTCAAAAAGAAAGTAAAAAAACAAAAAGAATCCACAAGTGAAAATGTTTGTAGCAGCCTTTTTTGAGGAAACTGAGTGGATGCCCATCAATTGGAGACTGGTTAAATAAGTTATGATATATGAATGTAATGGAATATTATTGTTCTATAAGCAATGATGAGCAGGCTGATTCTAGAAAAGCCTGGAAAGATTTACATTAATTGATGCCAAGTGAAAGAGACAGAACCAGGAGAACATTGTACAAAATAACACCAAGATTATGTGATGATCAATTATGACAGACTTAGCTCTTCTCAGTAATACAATGATCGAAGACAATTCCAATAGACTTGAGATGGAAAATGCCAAGTCCATCTAGAGAGAGAACTATGAAGACTGAATACAGAACAAAGTACATGATTTTCATCTTTTTGTTTGTTTGCTTTTTCTTTCTTGGGATTTTTCCCTTTATTTTGAATTTTCTTTCACAGCATGACTAATATAGAAATATGTTTAAAATGACTGTACATGTATAACCTATATATCACATTGCTTGCAGTCTTAGGGAAGGAGAAGGTAAAGGAGAGATGGAGAAAAAAATTTAGAACTCAAAATCTTACAAAAATAAATATTGAAATTATCTTTATATGTAATTGGAAAAATAAAATACTACTAAGGGAAAAAAAACACCCCCCCAAGGAAAAAAAAAAAAGAATATGAAAAGAAAAAAGATTGTAGGTCTCAGGAAGGCTGCAATTAAAGTTTCTCATTCCTTCTTTTTGTGCAGAAGTGGGTCCATCTCTGACATACATTAATGATGTTTCACTAAATTTTTTTTTCTCCCCAAGGACTCTAAGGTAGAAACTGGTAAACAACAATAACATGAATCAATACTAGTAACCTCTTTGCCCAGATTTATATTTTGATATCTCTGAACAATGAAATTGACTAAACAGGACAAAGGAAGACAAAAAGTTAAAAATCAACCCACCTCCAAGGTTAATTTGACAGATTTATTGGACAATTTTACATAAAAATTGTGGCCTATTTTCATAGCCCTGGCTAAGCTTCAAAATAAATTTTTTCAGCACCTAGGTGCCTACTCTTCTGCATAGGAAGGCATGAACTTACGAGGGATTATATGACCAAAAAAAAAAAGAGGTAACTAAGTTTGATCATCACCTAAATTTTAAAATTTAATTTTAACTCTCATGAGTCAGTCTTCATTGTCTTAAGCACATCAAAGATAACAAACAGTTCAAAATTAACTCAGGACTTTTTGTTCAGTACTTCACTTTTTAAGGTGTTTGGATAAAATATGTGTGTGTGTGTGTGTGTGTGTGTGTGTGTGTGTGTGTATTTAGCCCAAATAGGCCTTGACATATATATATATATATATATATATATATATATATATATATATATATATATATTTTTTTTTTTTTTTTTTTTTTTTAGAACTATGATCCTCAGATTCAAAAATGGTAGTTCTACTGTCGTTGCGGGTGAGAATAATGTCATAAAATTCTTTAAAACAATTCAAGAGTTATACCTCAGATCTATCAGACTGTAAAAGATGACAAAAAAGAAATAATGATAGTATCCAAAATGACCATAGGAAGATGTACATACTAACCTACCATGGGGAGAGCTATGAATTGATAATAATTTGGTACTATAATTTATTAAATTCAAAGGATTTGGAACTATACTTTTTTACAATAATAGTTTTTTTTTTCCAAAACACATGCAAAGATAATTTTCAACATTCACCTTTGCAAAACCTCATGTTCTAAATTGTTCTCCTTCCCTTGTCCCCACCCTCTCCCTTAAAAAGCAAGTAATCCAATAAAGGTCAAATATATACAATTCTTCTAAACATATTTCCACATTTATCATACTGTACAAGAAAAATCAGATCAAAAGGGGGGGATGAGAAAGGAAAATAAAACAAAAAACAACAACAAAAGTGAAAATAGTAAGTTGTGATTCACATTCAGTTCTCACAAGTCCTCTTTCTAGATGCAAATGGCTCTCTCCATCACAAGTCTATTAGAATTGGTCTGAATCACCTCACTGTGGGAGTATAGTGCCTTTTAAGGCACTATACTGGGCCTTGGTGACACAACAAATGAGCATATAGCCCAAAGAAAGAGGCAAGTGACAAAGATATTTACAACACTACTCTTTGTTGTAGAAAAGAACTGAAAACAAAGTGTTCATTAAATGACTAAATTATTTATGTCAAGAACACATCTGCCAAGCAGCATACAAGGCAAACCAAAGAACTGTATGAACATAATTATATAATAATTTTTATAAAAATAAAGTCAGATTTAAGTAATTGGAAAAATAATAATTGCTCATGAATGGGCCAAGCCAATTTAATAAAAATGACAATTCTACCAAATTAATCTATTTATTCAGTACCATCTCAATTAAATTACCAAAAAATTATTTTATTGAGTTAAAAAAATAATAATAAAATTCATATGAAGAACAAAAAGTCAAGAATATCAAAGGAATTAGTGGGGAGAAATAGGTAAAGGAAGGAACTCTAGCAGTACAGATCTTAAACTATAACACTACTTGCATGTACAATTCCTGTTTGTTACACCACATTGAGTCTGCACTGACTGTGGGGAGAGTCATCACTAATAGACTCTGAGTTACTTCTATGTGCTTGTGTAATAACTCCCATGCTGATGGGTTTGTGCATACTTGTCTCTAATAAGGCCCTTCAACCCAGAAACCCGCTAGCAAATCCCCACTTCTCTTTGGTGCTTTTAATGTCCCTTCCTGAGATGTCAGGGGGGGGCATGATCACCTCCTTTTTGGGGTTCTCATCTCCCTGAAAAGTCAGGGATGGCTGTGATCTAAAACAAAAGAAAGCCGGAGATGTAAAGAGCTAGAACTAAGCAATGCACTTGGATAATGAAGCACGTGAGACTAATTGCCAATTGGACGATTCTCTACTAACTTGTCTGAAGGTTGACCCTCCCCAGCTGTTCTGTGCTGACTTGATTGGTGGGACAAAGAGGGGGAAGTGACTTGTGTGGGAGGAGTAGGAGGAGGAAGAGGAAGTGAGTGGAAGAAGCTGACTCAGTCTTTCCTGGCTTTTGAAGGAGGAAGGTGTATGTGAGGCAGCTAGGCCTAACCCCCTGAACTTGACTGTAAAAGATCAAGAATAAAGACGTTTAGTGATCCTGACTCCAGCTGATTTCTGGGAAGACAGAGTTCCAGCATATAATATAAAAAGGTGGTAATTATCAAAACTATCTGGTACTGGCTAAAAAACAGAAGGGTGGATCAGTGGAATAAAATATAGATAGATATACAAAACACATTACTAAATTATTTTAGTAACCCTATGTATGATAAATGTAAAGATTTCAGCATTCAGGATAAAAATTACCTGTTTGGCAAAAAAAGCCAGAAAGCAGTCTGGCAGAAACTAGGAATAGACCAATATTTTATACTATTTACCAAGACAAGTTCAAAACAGATATACAACCTAGACATAAAGGAAGATATCAGAAGTAAATCAGAAAAACATGAAACATTACCTATCAGATTTATGGATAGGAGATATTATGAATAAGAGGCAGTGAGCACTGTAGGTATAAAATGGATAACTTTTTTTTTTTTTTTTCTTGCTCAGGGTCACACAACTAGGAAGTGTCAAGAACTCCGGACTTCAGAGCTCTAAACCTGTGCCTCCTAGCTGCCCCTCTTATATTAAATTTAAAAGGCTTTGTATAAATAAAACCAATATAGCCAAGATTAGAAGAAAAGCAGAAAATTGGGGGGAAAGAAGCATGGGATTTATAGACCTTTCTCAGATAAGGGCTTCATATCTCAAATATATAAACAACTCTACCAAATTTTGAGTCATTCCATTATTGTACTATTCAAAACAGAGGATGATTTCAGAAAGGCTTGGAGAGACTTTACATGAACTAAGCAACAAGAAGACTATGTGATGATCAACTGTAATGAATATGGCTCTTTTCAACAATGAGGTGATTCAGGCTAATTCCAATAGAGCCATCTGCATCCAGAGAAAGCACTAGGGGGCCTGAATATGGATCACAACATAATATTTTCACCTTTTTTTTTTTGGCTACTATTTGCTTGCTTTTTCATTTCTTTGTAATTTTTTTCCTTTTTATTCTGATTTTTCTCATATAGCAAGATAAAAGTAGAAATATGCTTAGAAGAATTGCACGTATTTAAACTATATTGGATTGCTTGCTATTTAGGAAAGGAGAAAAATTTGGAACATAAGGTTTTGCAAGGGTGAATGTTAAAAACTATCTTTGCAAAGATGAATGTTAAAAATTATCTTTGCATGTGTTTTGAAAAATAAAAAAACTATTATTATAAAAAGCAGTTCCAAATCTTTTATTTTGAAAATAAAAAACTATTATTTTAAAAAAGGATATATGTCATTGCCAAATTGATACATGAACAAAGGATATAAACAAGTAGCTTTTAGAGGAAGAAATCAAAACTATAAATAATCATATAAAAATTTTTCTAAATCATTATTGACTAAATAAATGCAAATTAAAACAACTTGAAGATACCAATTTACACCTATTTTAGCTAAAATGATAGAAGGAAGAAATAACAAATATTGGACAAGATATGGCAAATGTGATATCAATAGATTGTAAGTAGAAGTGCAAATTGATCCAATGACTTTGGAGAATAATCTGGGAATAATCACTTTAAAACTGTGCATATCTCCTAACCCAGCAATATCATCATTAGGTCTGTTTCCCAAGAAGATCAGGGGAAAAGGTAAAAAACCTATATATTCTAAAATATGTAAAGCGACTCTCTTTGTAATGGCAAAACACTGGAAATTTTAAGGATGATCAAATGGGGAAAAGCTAAATAAATTTTAGTATATGATTGTGACAGAATACTACTATCCTGTAAGAAATGATGAGCAGATTACTTTTTTTTTTTCCCCCCTGAGGCTGGGGTTAAGTGATTTGCCTAGGGTCACACAGCTAGGAAGTGTCAAGTGTCTGAGACCAGATTTGAACTCGGGTCCTTCTGAATTCAGGGCTGAATTTGGGGAAGCAGATTACTTTTAGAAAATCATGGAAAAACTTGCTAGAAATAATGAAATAAAATGAGCAGAATCAAGAGAATTCCATATACAGTAACAACTATACTGTTCAAGGAATAAATGTAATGAATAAGCTATTCTAAGTTATATAAACATTCAAATCAATTACAACGGAATCATGAAGAAAGATGCTATTTACCTCCAGAAAAAGAAATTATATATTTTCACATGTGTGTTTGTGTGTATATGTGTATGTGTGTGTCTCAAATGTTAGGTCTCTCTAGTATAAGATTAGGAGGGAGAGAGGGAAACAGCTTGGAATTTTAATGTAACAAAATAATTTTTAAAATATTTATAGCACAGGACAGCTAGGTAGCCCAGTGGATAGAGCACCAGCCCTGAAGTCAGGAGGATCTAAGTTCAAATCTACCCTCAGACACTTAACACTTCCTGGCTGTGTGACCCTGGGCAAGTCACTTAATCCCAACTGCCTCAGGCAAAAAAAAAATAGAGAGAGAGAGAGAGAGAGAGAGAGAGAGAGAGCGCACGAGAGAGAGCGCATCACTTCTTGTTGTAAGAAAAAATGAAAATATAGTATTCAATAATTGGCAAAACAAATTGTGGCATATAAATATGAGGAATATAGGTACAAGTCATAATAACATTTTGAAAATGCAGGTCTTATTAAGAATGATAGTAGTTAGAATAAACAACCTGATTAATCCTCTTTTTTTTTTTTTTTAACATTCTTTAAGCATTTCATTAACACATCTTCACATATTTCATCAATCTAGGTATTAACAAAGGGAATGACAATTAGCATACTTATATTTTTTAATAAGTTCAATATAAAAATCAAGTTTCTGAAACCAGAGAAGGTAGGCCAATCACAATGAAACAAAGGGGATAACAAATTATCAGCAAAACTTACCCTGGTACCCATAAACTATAAAAAGACCTAGAAAATGGACCTCCAACACAGAGACATTAAAAAAAATCTATGAGAACATGGAAAAGAAAAACACAGGATGTGAAGGCATGGATGAATTGCAATCTTCACTGATAATGGGAATACCCAAATAAATGAGATAACATAATTTAGAGAAAGGCAAAGAAAATTTCTCAGTACATGGTTTGGTCTATCTGACCTTCTTCCATTAGACTATATCCAATCTCTCTGTAATTTGGAAAAAAAAATATTAGTGAGTTACATGAGGTGCAAAAAATTTAAGGGACCTAATTATTATAAGTACAAAGAAGGGAAGGGAACTAAGTTGACTTGACTCCAAATTCAGCCCATTTTTTACTATATCACAATATTTCTACTAGACTTATTGCCACCAAATAATTTTCTCCTTAACTATTGTATGAATGCTAATATTTAAATGGAATTTAGTCCCAAACTGGAGTAGAAAGGAAAAATAAATGCAGAAAGATTACAATAGAACGTGACTTAATTCTCTCCTTATTCACATACATCTCCCTATGGCACATCATTTTCATTCTAGGCAGAAAAGCATTTTACTATACATGCTACAATCAACTCAAACATAATACCATTAAAAAAAGAAATAACATGATCATCTAGGCTTCAAAACAAATGATATTGTTTTAATTAGCTTCAAAGTGTTGGCCTATGTTTTAATTCCCAATTACATTTTCTTCTTAGTACAAGGCACAGATCCAGTTTCACTGCACATACCACAGAATACATTTAATATGTAAACTGACAATTCTGACATCAATGATTTTTCATGTCACCCCAACCTAAATATCTATTTAAAATTAAATTAAACACTGCCATAACAAGAAGTATTGGAAATATTCTTCCAATATTTCTTAAGGAACTAGAAGTTTCTTCTCAACTTGAGTTAAAACTATCTCAGTAACATTTGATCCTTTTGTTGCTGAAATAAATTGTTATTGTTTATTTGATTTTACAAAAGAAACTTCCCAAAAACCCAGCTCCCAGAAATACTGAAATGATATATTTTTAATTGAAAATGAATTTAAATTTAATTTTTTGAGTATTTTCCATCCCATTGTGTAATTAACTTTTCTAGAGGCACTAAAGACACTCCAGAGGGTGGGCAAAACAAAAATTGAGATCCATGCTACTAGTTTCTTATGGTATCTGCTCATTATTTTTAAGCATTTATACTTGGCAGTGACACTCTTACTAAGAGGTCCAATTCAGTTTTAAACTAGAGGAATTTCTGTCTGATTGGTGTAGAGGACTGAAACTCTGAATAGGTGTACTCTAATCTGAGAATGCAGAGCACTTATGGCTAATTACCTATTCCATGTGAGACAATAGTTTTATTAGCATATATTTGGATCATGGCTCTCCTTACTTTTATGCTTGTTGAATTTGGTGGTAAGATAATCCTAAGCAAGGATTAGGGGGCAGAGGGAAAGAAAAGAGAGTGACTTAAGAGGCAGGAAGAGGAGGAGGCGAGAGGCTGGAGACTCCAGACTCCAGAATCCAGGAGAGTTCTTTGGCAAGCTTCATGGCAGCCTGCCTGCTTCCTTCACTTCTCCCCCTAAAGACCAAGAATTTTAATTTATCCTGACTCTGGCTGACCCTGAAGCCCTCCAAGGAGCTAGCCCGTACTTTATAGATTGGAGTGTTCTTTTTTAAAAGATATTGGTAAATACTGATTAGATTAGCCCCTTCAACAAGAAGGAAGTGGGGGGACAGACAGACAGAAAGAATTAGAATGAGTTCATACAAATAGTCTCTGATATCAAAGGAATACTACAAATCTTTTGGGAAACCTTATCCATCCTACTCAAAACCAATAAATTCAAAGACATCCAAGATGGTCTTACTCTCCAATACAGTTTCTTAACGTTTTGTGAGTCCTAGAACCCTATGGTAGTCTGGGGAAGCCTATGGAACCTCCTCAGAACAATGCTTTTAAATGCATATAACAAAATACACAAGTATCACAAAGATACCAACTATATCTAAAGTGTTATAAAAATATTTCTAAAACAAATTCACAGACCTCCCTCACACCCTTTGAAATACATTCTGAAGCCTCTAAGATCTATGAACCTCAGGTTAAGAATCCTTGTGCTAGATTAATGCATTTGTAAAAGATGCTTACTCCTTTTGTTTACATAAGTATAAAATCTACTGTACCAACTCTTCCATCCCCCTACAGGAAGAGGAAAAAATTTTTTGGATTATTCAGTTGCAGAACTAGGCCAAGACTGGGACCCAAGGGTGTATATACATATATATACACACATGCAAATATACATGTGTATGTATATCTTCTTAACCCCTTTTTGTACTAAAATAATCTAATGTTGGCTA
Source organism: Sminthopsis crassicaudata (assembly GCF_048593235.1). Taxonomy (NCBI): domain Eukaryota; kingdom Metazoa; phylum Chordata; class Mammalia; order Dasyuromorphia; family Dasyuridae; genus Sminthopsis; species Sminthopsis crassicaudata. Next base: position 160,598,590 of record NC_133618.1, read on the forward strand.
TTAATAAATTCTAAAGTCTGGTTAGAAGTGAATGTAACTGTGCTTTTGTTCCTTGATCAATGTTGATATATACCACCTTTTTTTTTTTTTTTTTACATAATGGACTAAGTAAAAAATTATAATGTACTTTGGTAGAAAGAAGACTTGAATGTCATTTTTATCCCCAGAAAAGCCAATATTCAAATGAGGTAAAAACAGATTAGGAACAGAATTTCAGTATAACAATTAATCAATATATATATATGTCAAATGCCTATTATGTACAAAGTATTATGGAATATATAATGTCTATGGCACAGTACTCATACTCAGAAAGCTTAAAAACTAAACGTCCTTGAAATAATTTTTAAAGAGTATTTTTTAATTAAAATTTAGCAATCATTCTGGAAATTTTAAAGTCTATTCTTAAGGATAAATGCACAAATGCACTTAAAATATCTCAAAAACCACCTACCTACTAAAGTCCTAAAATGACAAACCTTAGCATTAAAATTAAAGGGAATTTAAATGTTTTTCTTACTTCCAGAAAGCAGAAAATCCCAAGTTAAAACTAATAGATGTAGTCTAAATAGAAAAGAGAAGGTTATCTTTAGATAAATTAATACAAAGTTCAAAGTTCACTGGAAACCATGAAGTCAAAAAGGACAGAACTGTGAACAGGGATACCACCACTTTTGCTATTAAGTTACTGTGGGAGATACTGTGTAATACAAATTATATCAGTATCCTCATCTTAAAATGGGTAAGTTATTGTGATTCACTTTATTAACACAAAGCTATGGAAGTTCCATGTACAGTTATAATGAGTATCTTTTAGAGAACACTAAATTGAGTCCATATCTTACATGTGTTCCAGTTCTTTCTGTGTATCTTCCATAGAAATACCCAGCAACACACAAATGCCCCGTCCAATGGCACTTATCTGCTCCTCTCCAACTAAGAAAAAAAGCGAAAAGTAAATAAATAAATTGCAGTGAAATTAAGGAACAAGTATTAAATGTTATGGTTATAAGTAACAATTATGAAAGAATGTTCTTTTTAAAAAAACTTTCCACTTTACATAATTCTTAGAGCACTATAGAATACAATACAAAATAGCAGGAGCTAAAGAAATAATCAACTGAATTTACTTTTCATTCCTATTTCATATCTGGAGAAAGTGCTAACTACTTGAAGACTAATGAATTACAAATCAGAGAATAAGGTAAGTCACTTAGAAAAATTTCTGAAGCTGCATTTTTCTATTTCAAAACTGATAGAGCTATACCTTAGGGACATCATTGGATTAAATTTTTTAAAAAGTCATAATTTTCTTCTCTTCAGAAAAGAGTTAGCAAATAGAAGTTTGGGTGGCATTAAACGAAACTCACATGATAGGACAAGCATGTATAGTTCCTTTGAAGATCATTAGGAAGTAGCCTTCAAGTTCAGTCAACATCTTATTCTCACTTCTCTAAAAAGATTCTACCTTCTAAAATGTAGCTTCCATTATATTCCAAGAAGATAAATAACAAAAAAAAAAAAAAAGATATATATATATATATATATATATATATATATATATATATATATATGTATGTATGTATGTATATCTCAAAGTGCTTATCACTTCACAAATATATTCTATTTTCTGAATACAGCCCTGTAAGGTAGGGATTATTATTATCTCCATTTCACAACTAAGGAAATTGAGGCAAACAAGAAATTATAAGACTTGTCCAGAGTCAGAGAACTAGTAAATGTCTGAGCTGGATTTGAACTCAGTTTTCTTGACTCCAGCCTTTAGAGTTGTATACATGTATATGTATACTTATATACATAACACATCTATACATATACATATGTATGTATGTATATCTATATCTCTATATCAAATATATCTAGACAGATCAATCCCTCAAAAAGTCATATCATCATCATTTGTATAACAAAAAATGGAAACAAAATAGATTTCCATCAGGTAGAGAATAGATGAACTGGTATTTTCTCAAATAAAATTTAACATTATTGAATCGTAAAAATGACAAATATAAAGAATTTAAAGAAAAAGAAGACAACAGCTGTTAGGATTACTAAGTGAGAACTGAGGTTGTCTGGACAGTGACAAGGTGAGAATTCAGGTTTTCTGGACAATTACAAGGTGAGAACTCAGGTTGACTTGATAGAAGGAGCAAGCCCATTGGCTGAAGTGGTTCTTCCCAGAAGCCCTTGCATTATCCCACGCCCATTCTCTGGGAAGAGATCTGCTGTGTCTATTCAAATCTCTCAGACAGATTCTTCTTCCTGTAACGAACCGTTGTCTCCAGGCAGTTGCTGTTAACTCTTGTCCAAAGAAGTGACTTCCCTTCCTGCAGAGAGCCCCGTCAAGCCTGATGCAATTCAGAGCCTTCTCCTCTTCCTGGAGTGCTGTCCTCTTTATCCTCCCAGCGAATGGGCGTGGGATAATGCAAGGGCTTCTGGGAAGAACCACTTCAGCCAATGGGCTTGCTCCTTCTATCAAGTCAACCTGAGTTCTCACCTTGTAACTATCCAGACAACCTCAGTTCTCACTTAGTAATCCTAACAAACAGCAAAGAATTTAAGAAGATAAAACAAGAAATTATGAATGAGTGTACTCAAGTACATGATTATAACACTAAAATGTCTCAGAGAAGCCCAAGTTCAAATGAACTAAAACTGGCTAGCAAGATAATCTCAATTTATTAATTAATCAACACTATGCATAATGAGTGACTACTACATGCAGAATAATGTAGATCACCCAATACCTGTGGCATTGAGAGCTTTAAAACTAAATAACCTTGAAATAATTTTTAAAGAATATTATTAAAACTAAAATTAAGAAATCATCTTGGAAAAATTTAAGCCTATTCTTAAGAATAAATGTATAAATATTCCAAAAACATCTCCATCAACTTCCTAAAAGTACCTAAACAACATACTTTTATGTTTTAACTATATTGATAATCTGTTTCTCAGATTTCTGAGACATTAGAGTGTTAGCAAAAATTGTTTTTTGTCTTTCTTTGCCTTCTTATATTAGGCACTTTACATTTGCTGACAAACTAAAAGGGAATCATAAATTGATGAATTATAATGAACTCTTAATCCCAGAGAATTGATATTGAAAAATACTTCTTGAACAAAAAGTCAAGAATTTCAAATCCCCCCCCCAAAAAAAAAGAAAAATAAGGGAACCCAAAAGTATCAGATCTCAAAGTATATCACAAAGAAATAATCACCAAAAAAAATTGGATTAGGGTAAGATATAGAGCGGTTGATCAATGTAACAGATATGGCATACAACAAATAGAAGAAAACAATGATATCAAACTAATGTTTAATAATGCCAACAATCCCCAATAGTTGGAATTGTTTTGAGACAAGAATTTATTCTTGATAAAACTGTAGGAAAACTGGAAAGCAACCTGGCAGAAACTAGGTATAGAACAACATCTTAAACTGTATACCAAAATAAACATTTATGGGTTCACAACTCAGAGCATGACATAATAAACAAATAAAGAATGCATAAAAGAAATTACCTGTCAGATCTATGGATAAAGATTTCCAGGACCAAGCAAGAATGAGAGGATCACAGTAAGTAAAATAGACATTTTTATTACATAAAATTTAAAAGTTTTATACAAGCAAAACCAATATATCTAAATTTAAAAGGGAAGCATATAAATGGAAGGAAAAGTTTTTGTGACGTTTTTCTGATAAAGATCTCATTTCTAAAACACACAGGGAACTGATTCACAGTCATAAGAACAAAAGCCATTCCTCCATTAAAAATGGTTATATCTAACCTTTGGTAAATCTGATCAGAAAAAGGAAAGAGGAAAATCAAATTGTTAGTCTTACAAATGAAAAGGGGGATCTTTCCACCAATGAAGGGAAATTAGAGAAATAATAAGGAGTTACTTTGCCCAACTTTAAGCCAATAAATTTGATAACTTAAGTGAAATGGATGACTTCCTCCAAAAATATAGGCTTCCTAGATTAACAGAGGAGGAGATAAATTGCTTAAATAGTCCCATTTCAGAAAAAGAAATAGAACAAGCTATTAATCAACTCCCCAGGAAAAAAATCCCCAGGACCAGATGGATTTACATGTGAATTCTACCAAACATTTAAAGAATAATTAGCCCCAATGTTATATAAACTATTTGAAAAAATAGAGGATGAAGGAGTCCTACCAAACTCTTTTTATGACACAGACATGGTACTGATACCTAAACCAGGTAGATTGAAAACTGAGAAAGAAAACTATAGACCAATTTCCTTAATGAATATTGATGCTAAAATTTTAAATAAGATATTAGCAAAAAGAATTCAGAAAATCATCCCCAGGATAATACACTATGATCAAGTAGGATTTATATCAGGAATGCAGGACTGGTTTAATATTAGGAAAACTATTAGTATAATTGACCATATTAATAATCAAATTAATAAAAACCATATGATCATCTCAATAGATGCAGAAAAAGCATTTGATAAAATCCAACATCCATTCCTACTAAAAATGCTTGAGAGTATAGGAATAAATAGACTATTCCTTAAAATAGTCTTTAAAACCATCAGTAAGCATCATATGTAATGGGGATAAACTGGAACCTTTCCTAGTAAGATCAGGAGTGAAACAAGGTTGCCCACTATCACCATTACTATTCAATATAGTACTAAAAACGCTAGCCTCAGCAATAAGAGCCGAAAAAGAGATTCAAGGAATTAGAGTAGGAAATGAAGAAATCAAACTATCACTCTTTGCAGATGACATGATGGTATACTTAGAGAACCCCAAAAACTCTGCTAAAAAGCTATTAGAAATAATTCAGAATTTTAGCAAAATTGCAGCATACAAAGTAAATCCACATAAATCCTCAGCATTTTTATATATCACCAACAAAATGCAACAGCAAGAGATACAAAGAGAAATTCCATTCCAAACAAATGTTGAGAGTATAAAATATTTGGGAATCCATCTACCAAAGAATAGTCAGGAATTATATGAGCAAAATTATGAAAATAAAGTCAGATTTAAATAATTGGAAAGACATTCAGTGCTCTTGGATAGGCCAAGCAAATATAAGCAAGATGACAATACTCCCCAAACTAATCTATTTATTTAGTGCTATACCAATCAGACTCCCAAGAAGCTATTTTAATGACCTAGAAAAAATAACAACAAAATTCATATGGAAGAATAAAAGGTCGAGAATTGCAAGGGAACTAATGAAAAAAGAATTTAGATGAAGGTGGTCTAGGTGTACCTGATCTAAAGCTATATTATATAGCAGCAGTCACCAAAACCATTTGGTATTGGCTAAGAAATAGACCAGTCAATGAGTGGAACAGATTAGGTACAAAGGACAAAAAAAAGTACATCAATAGCAATCTAGTCTTTGACCAACATTAGGGATAAAAATTCATTATTTGAAAAAAACTGTTGGGAAAAACTGGAAATTAGTATGGCAGAAATTAGATATGGATCCAAGATATACCAAGATAAGATTAAAATGGGTCCATGACTTAGGCATAAAGAATGAGATCATAAATAGATTAAAGGAACAGAGAATAGTCTACCTCTCAGACCTGTGGAGGAGGAAGGAATTTATGACCAGAGAACTAGAGATCATTATTGATCACAACATAGAAGATTTTGATTACATCAAACTAAAAAGTTTCTGTACAAACAATACTAATGCAAACAAGATTAGAAGGGAAGTAACAAATTGGGAAAATATTTTTACAGTTAAAGGTTCTGATAAAGGTCTCATTTCCAAAATATATAGAGAACTGATTCTAATTTATAAGAAATCAAACCATTCTCCAATTGATAAATAGTCAAAGGATATGAACAGACAATTCTCAGATGATGAAATTGAAACTATATCCACTCATATGAAAGAGTGTTCCAAATCACTACTGATCAGAGAAATGCAAATTAAGACAACTCTGAGATACCACTACACACCTGTCAGATTGGCTAAGATGACAGGAAAAAATAATGATGAATGTTGGAGGGGATGTGGGAAAACTGGGACACTGATGCATTGTTGGTGGAGTTGTGAAAGAATCCAGCCATTCTGGAGAGCAATTTGGAACTATGCCCAAAAACTTATCAAACTGTGCATACCCTTTGATCCAGCATTGCTGCTATTGGGCTTATATCCCAAAGAAATACTGAGGAGGGGAAAGGGACCTATATATGCCAAAATGTTTGTGGCAGGTCTTTTCATAGTGGCTAGAAACTGGAAGATGAATGGATGTCCATAAATTGGAGAATGGTTGGGTAAATTATGGTATATGAAGGTTATGGAATATTATTGCTCTGTAAGAAATGACCAGCAGGAGAATACAGAGAGGCTTACATCAAGTGATGCTGAGTGAAATGAATAGAACCAGAAGATCGCTGTACACTTCAATGTTGTATGAAGATGTATTCTGATGGAAGTGGATATCTTCAACATAAAGAAGATCCAACTCACTTCCAGTTGATCAATGATGGACAGAGGTAGCTACACCCAGAGAAGAAACACTGGGAAGTGAATGTAAATTGCTAGCACTACTGTCTATCTACCCAGGTTACTTACACCTTCGGAATCTAATACTTAACGTGCAACAAGAAAATGGGATTTACACATACATATAGTATCTAGGTTATATTGTAACACATGTAAAATGTATGGGATTGCCTGTCATCTAGGGGAGGGAGGAGAGGGAAGGAGGAGATAATTTGGAAAAATGAATACAAGGGATAATGTTATTTAAAAAATTACTCATGCATATATACTGTCAAAAAATTATAATTATAAAATAAAATAAAATAATGGTTATATCTGAACTGAGATTTGAAAGAAACTAGGGATTCTGAGAAACAGAGGTAAGGAGAGTTCATTCCAGGAAAGAGGAACAAGTGCAAATACAGAGTTGTGAAACAGAGAAACAGAAATGAACAACAGAAAATTGGCCAGTTTGTCTAGACTACATTCTGCATGGAATAGATATTTTTAGTTATACTGGAAAGATAAGTTGGGATCAGGCTGTAAAGGGCATTAGCCACTAAAGAAGTTGGTTTTATTATTGTTTTGTTTTGGTTTTTAATATATTTGATCTAGGGATTTGATTTAGTACTAGGAAGTTATTAGAAATTTATCAATGGTACATATCCTTTGACCTAGCAGTGTTTCTACTGGGCTTATATCCCAAAGAGGTCTTAAAGAAAAGGGACCTGTATGTACAAGAATGTTTGTAGTGGTAAGAAACTGGAAACTGAATGGATGCCCATCAATTGAAGAATGGCTAAATAAATTACAGTAGGGGGCAGCTAGGTGGCGAAGTGGATAGAGCACCAGCCTTGAATTCAGGAGGACCCGAGTTCAAATCTGATCTCAGACACTTAACACTTCCTAGTTGTGTGACCCTGGGCAAGTCACTTAACCCTAGCCTGAGGGGGGGGGGGGAAGTTACAGTATATGAATGTTATGGAATATTATTGTTCTGTAAGAAACAACCAACAGGATGAATATAGAGAGGCTTGGAGAGACTTACATGAACTGAAGTGAAGTGAGTAGAACAAGAGATCATTGTACATGGCAATAGCAAGATTTATACAATGATCATGGCTCTTTTCAACAACGAGACAATTCAGGCCAGTTGCAATGGACAAAAGCCATCTAAACCCAGAGAGAGAACTATGGGAACTGAGTATGGATCCCAATATAGCATTTTCACTTTTTGTTGTTTGCTTGCATTTTTCTCATTGCTTTCTCATTTTTTCCCTTTTTGATCGGAGTTTTCTTGTGCAGCATAACTGTATAAATATGTATACATATATTGGATTTAACATATGTTTTTCAACATGTTTAATATATATTGAATTACTTGCCATTTAAGGGAGGGGGTGGGGATAAAGGAAGGAAAAAATTGGAACACAATGTTTTGCAAGGGTCAATGTTGAAAAATTATCCATGAATGTTTTGAAAATAAAAAGCTATAATAAAAAAATAAAGAGCAAAAAAAATTTTTTTAATTTATCAAAGAAAGGAATGACATGGTAATGCCTAAATTTTAAAAAAATCACCTTGGCAATGATATGGAAGATGGCTTAGAGAGAGAAAAAAAATAAAAACTAATGCAATAGTTAAGATGAAACATTATAACTATGCCTAATACTATTGTGCTTTGATCTTTACAATATCAAGTATTGTTAGTACAAGTATTATTATCTTCCTTTATGTAAGTGATGAAACCAAGGCTCAAAAAATTTAAGTGATTTGTCTATGGTTTTAAATCTAGTAAGTACAGGAATCAAATTTATGTCTTCCCGATTCTAAATCTGGCACCCTCTCCTGTCTATATTACATTGTTATGTGTAAAACTTATACTCTCTTTTTTGTGATAATCACAAAAGAATCAAGGAATGACATTTTAGAGTATGAAATAAAATGTCATTCACGGATGTTCTCTGTAGTAAGGATAAACTATAATTGTGATGGAAAACTCAAATCCTTTTCCATTTAAATTTAATTCAATCCTACCCCAATTATAATTTATGTAATTAGTCTTGTACCTCTATCACTAAAATCTTTAAAAAGAACCTAAGACAATTAAATGTTATTTTTATAATATACAATCATTTTGCTAATCTATTTCTTAAATATTTTTGTAATTACTATGGTATCAGATCAAAAACCAAAAATAACCAAAAACAGTTCAAAGGAAACATCTTAGATATTATCATTTTGGATTTAAGCATATTTCATTTCTGTTTTTTCCTTGTAATTTTTGTATACATAGAAAAACAAAAAAATATTAATTGTTTGCACATCAGGAATTTCATAAAAGCAAGAAACATGACTATTGCAACAATCCCCCAAAATGCAAAGCCAACATCGGAATAATCTCAAATATGATCAAAATTAACTTCAGATTTAAATTACTTCTTTAAGTCTACTTAAACATACTTTTCTCACTGCTCCTTTGTTACGGGAATAATCTGCTAGTGGAAGCTGGAAATATAATTCTGATCAACAGAAGATACCTTTATGTGAAAGGATGAAAAAAATACAAGGAGACCGAGAGAGTGGCATTTCTCTGACCTCCCTCCTCTTCCCTCTGATTTATTTCATTCCCAAGTCACAAGCAACATCTGGGTCAGCAAAGGCTGATTTGTAATTCCTTAAATGATTCACAGCTGTGGGGCTTTCGGAGAATTAACCCACCCCTTCACACTTAGTCACCGTCGTTACCACTCCTTCAATGGAGCACACCATAGAGAGGAGGCAGCATACACCGAATCAAATTACCACCATCCCTTTCTCATCAGACTCCCATGGAGTCCAAGCGCTCCAGCAGTAGCAATACTCCCTACCACTAGCCTCCAGAGTTATCATCAAGAGCAGTAGTCCTTGCAGAGAAGGGGCCACCATTTATGCCAAGCCTAATCACCACTGACTGGCACATAAATCCAAGAACGAGAGAATAGCAGCTGGCCCTGCCTCCAACCACCTGACATGCTTTTAACCTGCTATCCTACCCCACAGCCATAGCCTAGTGAGCAACTTTTGTCATGATATAACTTTTCAACTATACCTACAGGACTTGCCCCTACCTCCTCAATACCTTATATTTATAATACTCTCTATATCTTGTTTGATTCTAAATTCTTCCCTTATTCACAGATTTTACAGATAAACTATTCTATGCCTTCCTAATTGACTTATCATATCACCTTTTATATCTAAATCCCATTTTGACCTTATCATGATATGCAGTGTAATATTGGTCTACGTCTGGTTTCTGCTATAGTGCTTTCCAATTTTCCCATAAAGCTTTGTCAAATAATAAATACCAAAAGTTTGGATCTTGGAGTTTATCAAAAACTAAATTATGGGAGGATTCTGGAAAGATAGTGGAATAGGCCAGTAAATTTTAAGCTCTCCTGATTTCTCCCACAAATAAACAAATTTGCACCTTAAAGCAAATATAAACAAGACCAGGAGCCTCCTTAGAAGATCTGAAGACCGAGGCACAGATTAACCCCTGTGAAGTGCAAACACCTCCAAGCTAGCTCAGCATAAACTTCAAGTAAGGAGTCCTGGGGCTAGCTGGGTGTGGCTGGAGCCTCAGAAGGAACCACAGAGACTTTCACCTCCAAGACTATTTGTGGAGTCCTGAGTCAGGGAAGAGTGAGGCAACCTAGGCTGATAAGAAATGCCAGGCCCAGCTGTGCTGTGAACCAGCCCACCCATGAGTGCAGAGGCAGTGGGACATTTTGCAAGAAACAAGAAAAAAAAATTTCAAATAGGCTGGAGCTACAATTAGAATTGTATAGAACTTGTCAGCAGCTACAGCAAAAGACCACAGGACCAGGAATCATATCTACCAATCACCAAAAAACTAGGCCTACAAACAAAAATATCACATTCAGTAAAAATAGCTATACTATTTGATGAGAAAAAAATGGACTTGAAAGATTTTCAGGATTTTCTATCAACCAAACCCAAACTTAATATAAGAGCTAAATCAAAGATCAATTTCAAGGAACTCAACATGGACAAATTGTTGTTTTTTTTTCTCCATGGGAAATGTATAGCATATGTGTAAGATTGACATCAACAATATGAGAGCTCAAAAGAAAGACTGGGAAAGAGTTAAGGTAAAAATAGTATTTATGTCACACAAATGAGGTGCAGAGGAAGAACAGAGGTATTAGAGGGAGAGGAGGGGACTTAACTCTGAAAACCTACTCACATCAGGTATAGGCAATACTACATATAAACCATAAAGGATACGGTACCCTCTAAAATCTATAAATTTTTGTGGATTTTATAATCCCCTCCTCATTAGGGGATAGGCAAAGGAGAAAGCAAAGGGTGAGGGAAGAAGACAAGGGATCTAAGAGTGGGGGGAGCTTAAGTAATAAATAGCAAGGCAAGTTAGGAACAAAATTAAAGCAAAAGGTCAGCAGGTATGTGTGTGTATATCTCTACATATGTACATATAAATAAATCCTTTCTTAACTATAACCTACTTGGGAGTGGTGATGGGGATGAAAGGGGGAAAAAATTAAAAGTTAAAAAGGTGTGCAGCAGAAAACAAAATAACAATTTACATGGAAGTAAAGAAAAAATGGACACTCGAATATAAGTTCTACTAATATTTATACTTTCTTAATATGGTAATGAGGGACTGAATGACATCATGTCACTCCTGGAGAGTTTTATGTACATTGTGGGAAAACTGTTATATATTAATGCTGTTATTCTCCTATAGAGAGCTCTGCCTTGTAACAGACAAGTATAATGGGAAAACTGTTATATATTAATGCTGTTATTCTCCTATAGAGAGCTCTGCCTTGTAACAGACAAGTATAATTAAGCAGAATGAATCACCAAGTGTTGGCCATGTTAGACAATACAGACATACATACACACACACACACACACACACACACACACACACACACATATATATATATATATATATATATATATATAATTATAAATTAATATATTTCATATAAATAATTATATATGTTGATACATATCATATATATTATATGCATAATATATATAATGACATATATCAATATATATCTATATCTTGATCAACAACTAGTCTTTCACTTTTTTCTGAGAACTTTCCTGTGACACGGATTATTTTTTTTAAACTAAGAGAAATGATTATTAATAACCAATTATTTAGAGAGATCCAGAGTTCTTCCCTTCTAATGTTCTGAATTCAAAAAGTAAAAAATTCGGTGTCTTGAAAGACATCACAAATAATCAGATTAAATTAATACTTCTCAGTCTTGATCAAGACTACACCCAACCTTATAAAGAACTTAATCTAAAATTAAAAAAAAAAAAAATTGGGTTCTACTTTAGTTTGAATGGGGGTATATTCTTTGATTAGATTGCCCAAAGTTTGGGAGTCAGGATAAATAGATGACTCTCCAGGGGTGACACGATTTCACTCAGTCCCTCATTTTTTTTTTCAAATAAATGAACATATTTCTAATACCAAAAAATTCCACTCTTTAACCAGCGAAATTACATGTGTTTCAGTTAACCTTCTGAAGCTGACAATAGTCATGCACCAAACCTTACCGAGATTTTACCAATACTTTTGTCAGGTCTTTCAATGGCAGATATTGGCAGAGTTGTTTGTTAATTGGGAAATGGCACAAAAATGGTTGCTTTTTGGTTTGGGCTACAGAAATGGGTAAAAGAAATCAATTCAGATAAAGTATTCAGAACTTCGATTCTTATTCACTTTATGGTTTTTCTATAGTTCTGTTTCTTTTAGAAGCCTTTAAAGTAAATTTATTCTAGGGTTACTTTCCAAGCTAATCTTTATTTTAAACAATATGTAGGAACAAACACGGCTGTTCTTTTTTCTGTATATTCTATCACTTCATCACTTTTATCAGTTCTGATAGATTCAATTTTTATTCTGTAGGCAGATCGTTTCTATATGTTTATATCCAAAGTACCAGTGTCTCTCCAGATTGCCAGTCCCAAAAAATGAACTGCCTAAAAGACATTTCAATCTGGATGCCCTGTGGACATTTCATATCACATATCTGGGGAAAAAAATTGATCTTTTTATTCTCTCTCCTTCCCCCAAAATACATCTACTCCTATAGAGGGGACCACCTGGCTTCCATCACCCAGACCCTTAACTTGAAAGGTATCTTCAACTCCTTCCTCACTCCCCAGATCCAGTACGTTGCAAGGTCTTGCTCCTCTACACTCACAGATCCACCCCGTGGGACCTTCATCACCTCAATCTTGGTCTCCCAGTCTCACCTTTACCTGTCCTCCGCTCACTGCCTGCAGTAGAGGTTCTAATCATGTCTCCCTCTCAATAAAGTCAATTGGTTCTCTATTACCTCTGAAACCTTGTTGGGCACTGAGATATTTCTCAATCTAACCCTTCACATTTGTGTTCTCATGCTTGACTAATCGAAACAGCCAGGACTTCCCTCTTGGCGCTCGTGCCCTCCAGGCCCAAAGCCTGGCACACACCCCCATCTCCTTTTTCTGTCTCTAGGAAACAATTCAAGCACCACCTTGTACAGATGCTGCCATCCCTCCTTCCCCAAACTACCATGTATTGTGTAGGTACATATTTCTACGTATATGGTGTAGAGCGTTACACATAATACCATATGTATAATATGCAGAGTATAGTTTTTCGTATAGTTTCATATATATTTTAAAATGTGTTATATATGTGTTCATATACTCATTTGCATATGTATGCATAGTTATATATTTCCATAAATGCACATGCTGTGTCTTCTTCCGGGCCCTACCTCCATAATGTAAGCTGCCTGGAGCAGAAAGTGATCATGATTGATAGCGGTTTTCTGGGAGATTGACTTCAGCAATTTATCAAATAGGCCATAAGTGGAAGGGCAGGGACACTCTCTCAGAAGTAAGAGAAGGAGGCGTGGGGAGCCCTCTTCACAGCGGGTTTCCGGTACAAAAAATGGAAAGAGCACCCAAGGAGGGTGTAAGAGGGTTTGGGGGAGGGGCTGCGGATCGGCTGGTGGGCGGCCGGGGTCCCTCTCCGACCTGTGGCTCTTGCAGCCTTTGGCATGGGAACGGGAACCGGGAGGCTCAGAAGCACGCCGAATGCAAGGGCTCACCACCAGCCCAATGCGGCTCCAAGCTCGGGGGTTACAAAGAAAGGAGAAGCCGTCCCTACTCTCGAAGAGTCTGGTCTACAGGAAGGAGAGGTCAGGTACCCGATGCGGGGCACGAGAGAGTGGCCGCCACGTAAGGTGGTCTCTCCGGGCAAAGGTGGGTTCTCCATAGATGGCGGTCTCCACATAGGATGCTCTGTCCCTGCCACTGTCTCCGGGGATGGCCTCTCTTAGTGAGGGGATTGTGGGGGTGATCTCCACACGGGTCCGCCCAGCGGGCCAGACCGAGTCACGCCGGACGCCACGCCGGAGGGTCAGTACTGCTCGGTGCGTCCACCAAGAGCCCTGGCCGCCTCCTGCCCGGCAAAGCCAGGGTGGACCGGGCGGAACTAGCGAGTCTCTCCGGGGCGCGCAAACCCCTCTCTCGGGCCAAAATGGGCCTAGGCGGGGGGAGCACGCCGGCGCCCGGGGGCCCCAACGCCGCCCCACCCTGCCGGGGCCCGGGGTCCGAGCGGGGGAGACAGGCCTTGGCCGGCCCCGCACTGACCTGTGACGCTGGCCCGCGTGACGCGCTGGATGATGGCCTTCATGGCGGCTCCTTCCCGCCGAGGGCGGCCCAAAAAGGGACAAGGGAGGCAGCAGTGGGACCTGGCTCGCTCCCTCTCCTCACTCTACACCTCCTTCACCTCCTCCTGTTCCTCCTCCTCCGTCTCCCTAGCGAGTCCTCCCCATCGGCCCACGCTGCGCCGGCGTCTCGGCAGCCCCTGCCGCCCTCTAGGGGCCACCCCCGGCAGCGATGCCGCCCGCGTCCGTCCTCAGGTGCGGCGCTCACCTGCCTGGCAAGGGGCGGGCCGAGCTGAGTGCCCGTTCCGTTGGGGAGGTGGCGCGGGAAGGCTCGGAGCAACCCCGGTCGCGGCGCCGGGAGTGAGAGAACACGGGACAGGCGGAGAGCGCCCGGCTCATACAGTTAATTCAACACCGATTGTTTCCAAGAACGGTGATTTCACTAGTATCGTTGCGGTGACCCACTTAGGTCTTCAATGAGGAAAAGATGAAGAGCAACAGCAATGTATGGATATAGTATTTTGTGAATGATTTTTTAAAATAATATCTGAAAACAGATAAGCCCTCCACACTTGGTAAGGACTGTATGACAAAAACAAAACAAAAACAGGGCCTTTTCAACAAGTAATCAATACTCAAGCGTTCCCATCTTCAGATATTTGAAGGGCTGTCCTCTGGAAGGAACAGATTTGTTCTGTTTAGCACATGCCAGAACTGAAAGAAATGTATAGAACTTGGAAATAGTCCAATTTGGGCTTGATATTAGGGGAAATATATTAAAAACGAAGATGTTGAAAAGCACGATGGACTTCAAGAAGGGGTAGATTTACCATCATTGGAGGTCTTGGAGCACAGGCGTCAGGATAGATACCTTGTCACGCATGTTACAAAGGGGCTTCCTTTGTGTGTGTGGGTTTCACGTTCATGCCTTCTCTAATTAGAAGGCTAAATGTCTGGACTATAATGCCGGGAGAATTCATAATCTCTCATCCCCCACAGAGGAACTGGGATTCACAAATATTGTCCTGAAGCCCCTCTTGAGCTATGCTAGCATGCACATGCCTACCTCTTCCATATACATCTGCAAAAAAATGTAAAAAAGCTCTTCAGCTCCTGCCAGATCTTGATCTCATAAAAGGAGGGGAAAAGCATCCAAGAATTTGAGGCTCAAGAATTTGCCTCTCAGGTGACTTAGACAAGTATATAAAACTTGTCATATGCTTCTATTATCAATTGCTATCAACTGCTGGGAGTGGAGGGTGAGAAGAGAAGTTGCTACACCCTGGAAGAAGATTCAAGAAAAATTAGATAGATGCAGAGAGAAGATGGCCTCCAAACTACAGACCATGGTTTCTTCTCACAAAAGCCATTGCTCATGTGACCCCGGGGCAAAACATTTCACTTGTGGCCCTCAATTTCCTAATCTGTAAAATGGGAGGGTTAAACTATATAACTTCTAAGAATTCTCCAAACCTAAATCTGTGATCCCTATGATTTTTCTTCAGATATTGGTGGGATTACATGGCTGAGTTTCCTTCTGAATTTGTCATTTTGTCATCCATTGTGTGGTACGGAAATGGTGAGGGGTCACCATTTAATAAAAAAGCTGGAGAGAGCTCTAGAGAAAAGCAAAGTTTATTGTACATTCTCAAGAAGGGCATCCCACCCTTAGAGCAGACAATGGAAGAGAAGAATCGCCTCCTGTGGGCAGGACTGCGCCTTTAATCCCTAACCCCCCTCCCACCACTGAATCTCATCCTCATTGGCTGAGAGTCTTACATTCTAAACGGGAGATCTACCCATGAAATTGAACTTGACCAATAAGTACATAGTTGCCCATATTTGGATGAAATAGGGGAGATATCATAGGAGGGGAAGGCAATTATGCCCTTTGCTTGAACTTCAGAGTCCTTCAGGCCTACTCGAACTCTGAAGTAGATGAAGCCTTACTCGATTTTCGCAACTGTCTTGAGAGACCTCACCTCATCTCATTCATCCATGAAGACAATTTAACCAATTATATTCAAAGAAGCATAGATTAGTAATAGGTTAAACAGTTTAAACAAAATAAGCTTATTTAGAAGCTTCATTCAGGGAAATTAGATCTAATCTGAATTATAAATCAATAAGGAAGAACTTCAATTAATGAAAACAGCATTAATTGAAGACTACTTCTTGGGATTTCCTGATGAAATTTAAGATGTCACTCTTAATATTGGGGAAGCCACTGATTACTCTGGAAACTAATTGGAAGCAGGCTAGAGGTGACAACTGAAAGTAGATTAGTAACAAATAAAGTTCATGTTGGAGTTTTATTTCCTACACTGTGCAGCTGCACAACTAAACTGCAAGGAAGTCTGTATCCTGGGGAAAAAAAAAAAAAAACAGTAACATTAATCATTCGGTCCCACTTGTCTCTTTCACTCTGGAAATCCTTAGCATCTCTTCACTTTACAAAAAGTTGGAAAGGATCACTAAAATTTGGAGAGGAAGAATTAAGAATAGATGTGGAGGGGAGAAAATGACTATTGGTGAAATTGTGAACTGATCCAACCATTTTGGTAATTAAATTGCCTATACCTTTTGACCAAGCAATACTACTGTTAGTTCTATTCTCCAAAATGATTAAGGAAAAAAGAAAACATTCTAAAATATTTTTAGCTGCTATCCTTGTAGTGGAAAAGAAATGGAAATTTTCAAGTGGAAAATGGCTTGTACATGATTGTGATGGAATATTTCTGTTATAAGAACTGGGCTCATTGATTTTAGAAAAACATGGGAAGACTTGCAAATGTTACAAATTTACAAATGTTCATTGTACACAATAACAGCAATATTATTTTTAAAACAACTTTGGGTCTCAAATTCTCAAATCAACTACTTCCTATGAAGAAAGATGCTATCTACCTCTAAAGAAAGAATTGAAAAATTGTACATCTTACATATATTAAAAAAAAAACACTTATTTGTATCTTTTGGTAGCCATCTCTAGGGTTGGGTGGGAAGGAAGGGAAAATATATTTAAAAGTGCACAGAGAATAAAAGAAAAATTAGGAGACATTAAAAAGCATAATAGCTTTAAAACCAATTTGTAGTACTTATATCATTTTTCAAAAAAAATTAACTGAAATTTTAAATTCATATTATAGAGAATTCTTTATATTGTGCTGTGTACATGGAACTGTTCCTTTGTCTTTCCATATTTAAGTTCAAAATGAATAAAAATTTTATGAAAAGAATTATAATAAAAAGGCAAGAATAAAAGGAACGTAAAAAAGGCAAAAGTGAATACAATAACTTGTTTTAAGTTACTAAATGACCAATCCTATGAAACAAGTCAGCCTAATTTTGTAACTATTTTCTTAATTGAATTATTTCTATTTTGCCATCTGTAAATAAGAATATTTCACTTAATTACCCTGGGAGGGAGGTTAATACCAGTAAAATAAAGTATGTCAAGGCTCTCAGCATCTTATAGAAGAAAAAAATGAATAGAAAATAGATTTATTATGGGCTTAGTATGTGCCAAGCACTGCTAATACAAACACAAGTCAGACAGTTCCTGCCTTCAAGTAGAATCCTGCTTACATTCTACTAGGGAAAAACAACACACTTTGGATAGAGGTAGCCAGGTATAATGTTTCAGACAAGGAAGTTGGGAAATGATAGTGAATGAAGTAACTAAGTAATTGATTGAGATGTTGATAGTTGACATAGGGGAGGATTGGTAAATGCCATTCCCAGGATGGAAATGACCACAAATAGTGAGGGATCTGATAATGAGAAAGAGAAAGTGAAATGCTCACCAATCAGAATCCAGGATTACAAATCTGGAGCCTTCAAACTGGATGAAAGTAAAGGCTGGAGGTTTCAAAACCATCAAGTACAAAGATACTCAAAAGTTTCAAATGCTTTCCCGTTTTAGCTTAAATTATGCTCCTAAGCAAAAATCTATAAAGAACCTATTATTATTTCCATAAATGCAAAGATTAACAGATTTCTCTTGATCTTCAGTCCTGAATTGGCTATTGAATATTTTTAAAATTAAATCACACAAAAAAAGGTAACTTTTTTTTTTTAGTTTGATTTTTTTTTTTTTATTATAACTTTTTATTGACAGTACATATGTATGGGTAATTTTTTACATTATCCCTTGCACTCACTTCTGTTCCAACTTTTCCCTTCCCTCCCTCCTCCCCCTTCCCTAGATGGCAGGCAGTCTTATACATGTTAAAGATGTTATAGTATATCCTAGATACAATATATGTGTGCAGAACCGAAGTTCTCTTGTTGCACAGGAAGAATTGGATTCAGAAGGTAAAAATAACCTGGGGAGAAAAACAGAAATGCAAGTAGTCCACATTCATTTCCCAGTCTTCCTTCTCTGGGTGTTGCTGATTCTGTCCATCATTGATCAATTAGAACTGAATTGGATCTTCTCTTTGTGGAAGATATCCACTTCCATCAGAATACATCCTCATACAGTATTAGTGTTGAAGTGTATAATGATCTCCTGTTTCTGCTCATTTCACTCAGCATCAGTTCATGTAAGTCTTTCTAAACCTCTCTGTATTCATCTTGCTGGTCATTTCCTACAGAACAATAATATTCTATAATATTCATATACCACAATTTACCCAACCATTCTTCAATTGATGGGCACCCATTCATTTTCCAGTTTCTAGCCACTAAGAAAAGGGCTGCCACAAAACATTTTGGCACATACAAGTCAAAAGGGAAATTTCTATAAACCCAGCAGAATACAAAAAGATGATTCTCCATGAAAATAAATCTTTATTTCAGACTTGATCTTTAAAAAGTTACATATATGTATACACAAAATGCTTATTAAATAAATTCATGTTTAAATGGAATCGAGGTGCTAATCATTGGCCCCTAATAAATATAAGGAATATAAATGGTAGGAGCTAAAACCAGTGGTAGCAAAGACAAATCCCTTAGGGAACTCTAAAGGGATCTGTATCGAACCTGGTCCTGACAGAGTGGAACCAGAGCTCAATCAGCACATATGATAGGTGTAAGGAACAAAGGTCTGGACTTTTTTAAGTCAGGAAGAAACTACTGAGTTATTTTCTCAGAGGTGTTTTGTTATAAAATAACAATTATAAAAGAATTTATAAATCTTAAAGCACTACATAAATACTAAGTATTATATAATTCTGCCTATTACTTAAATAACTATACTATTTAGCTGTGCTTTCTTTTGAATTTCCTTATGTACATTTGAAAAATGTTTGAAAGGCACCGAGTTTAAGAAACAATCCTTGCTCTCAAGGAGATTATAAACCAAACATAAAAAATAAATACAAGGTAGTTAAGGAAGGACACAAATTGTTGGATCAAGAATGACGGTGCAGAAGGTGATACTTGATCTCAGACAGTGTTTATGAGATGGAGAAGAAAGTTCTGAAGGACACCCAGTGCAAAGGCAAGGAGAGGGATGATAAAGTGCCATCTGTGAGTAACAAAGAAACCAGCAAAGCTGAAACTTAAGAGCTCAGGAAGACTAATACATAAGTCAGGAAAAATACGCTGTGACCAGATTGAGATGTAAAAGTTTTATTCTAGAGTAATAGGTAGCCACTGGATTTAATTGAACAGGAAAGTGATATGACATCACTTTGGCAGCTTTATAGAGGATTGGGAAGTGCTTTGAAGTAGGGAGATTAATTGGGTCAATCCAATGGTCCATGTAAGATTGATGACAGAATCTGACACTTGATTGATGATGCAGGGTAAAAGAAAATGAAGCATTTACTAAGCACTTATGTCTTAAGTGCTAGGGCTTAAAAAAAAAAAAAAAAAAAGCAAACATTCCTTGTGCTCAAACAGCTGGCAATATAATACTTAAAACTATTGTAGGGGACATGCTGGACCCTGACCTTGGATCCTGGAGCAGTTTATGAAAATTACTAACAAACATTTTCTGAAATCACTCACATAATTATGTTTAGACTTATTGGACTCATAGAAGAAACACTTACCCAGTAAGCTGCTCCTTGAACCCATGTAACCAAGTTGAACATAAATATTTGGACTTGTTGGCCCCAGAGAAGGAACACTTGCCCAAGAAACTCTTCTTTGAACCCAGGTAACTAAATTGCTGTTTTGACTGTTTTTAACAAAAGATTGCTGCTAGCAGCCTTAGCATTCCTCACATGGCTTCAAGGAGGAATTCTGGTATATAAGCTTTCTTACAGCTATATTGAATGTATTTTCAAGATACTAAGCTTAACAAAATCCTATTTCAACAATTACCTGAGATAACTGCAGAGGCACATCTATTACTGAAATGCAAATGTAGTTGTCTCAAGGAAAATATTTATTGTATAGTATTACAGTAAAATCAGACATAAACATTATGTAGGTTTACATATTTTTAAACAAATTTAAGCTTTTAAGTAAATTCTTCTGTCAAATTTATACACCATGCCAAAATACTGGTTTGAGTATTAAAGAAATTAGTCATTCTGATGGACCAGGCCCATTAGTCCACGATTTCCAGTAGTTATAGAATCTAGTACTAAATGGTACAAAATTTTCTTTATATGTCACAACTGTTTCCACATAAAATCCTCTTCTGGGTTCAGCCTTCTCAATAGAGTCTTCATCTTTAAGTACCTCTTCATTGGCTAAGAACAGAATTATAAATTTCAATCATTACAAGTAGATAAACTGAGACTATGAAAATAGATTTTAGACTTTTATTTAAAAAATAACACCAATATTATATATCTTCAAGCTACTAGTATTTATTGTTGTCATATACATTTATTTGATAAGCATGGGAAGGATTGGTAAACACTTCTAAAGAACAGAATTTTTTTTTTCTCCAAACTTAGTGCTTCAAACTGTATTGGTTATCAGGACCTTAAAGAATTTGCTTGTGAATTAGACAGCATCAATTTTTAGCTCCTTTTAGTTTTTACCTTTAAACTCTTTACCTTTTACTACCATCTACTGAAAAGCTGAGCATACTAATTTGAGTTTAAATAGTGAATTTAAAGGGAGCAGTTTCCAACTTCTACTAGACTTTCTGTATATAAACAGTAAATTTTTAAAAATACATTTTATTGCTATCTTTTGTTTTTATACAGCCAAAATTTCCCGACTGCTTTCTTCTTTCCCATCCTCCATTCCAAAGAGTCATCCTATATAAAGACCTGTTTTCAGAAAAAAGGGAAAACCCCCACCAAAACTGATCCAAAAAGCAAAAAAAGGTAATGATACTATATCTAAACATTTAACTACTCTTAGAGAATTAATCTGGGTTTACTGTACGATAGATTTAACATTGGAAGCGCCTAAAAGGTCATCTGGTATAACAAACTATTTGCAGATGAGAAAACCAAGAAGCGGTCATTTTGTGTCTACTTTTAAAAGTAAAAGTATTCCTGAAGTGTTTTTTAGGTTTTTTTTCCCCGAAGGTCAATAAATCCCTTCCCTACCAAATCTGGTAGCAAATGCAGGGGATTCATTTTTAATTTTTTGCCAACTGTCATAACAACCCGTAACTATATCTCTTTCTCACAGGAATCCGGTTTTTACTTTTTAATCTTTTAGTTTTTTGTTCTAGTTTTTTTGATTAATTGCCCAATTTGCTGATCCATCCTTCCTTATATTTTTGAAAATGTTTAGAAATATGAAATTTCCTCTGAGGACTACTTGGGCTACATCCCAAAATTTCTGGTATGTTATCTCGTTGCTGTTATTATCTTTAATAAAATTATTTTTTCACCAATTTGTGATTTGACTCAACTGTTCTTGGGGATAAAATTATTTCTTCTAGCATCTCTGAAGTAGTGTGTAACGGACTGCTACTATGACTATTACCAACAACAGAAATAGTTATATTTATATAGTACTTACTAAGTGCCAGGCATTGGGCACTTATCACCTTATCACTTATTATCACCTCATTTGATCCTCATCACAACCCTGGGAAGTGAATGCTGTAATTACCCCCAGTTTATAGATAAATCAATTGATGTTAAGGTTAAGTGACTTTCCCAGGGTCACACAGCTAATGAATGCTTGAGGCTGAATTTGAACTCAGGTCTTCCTAACTCCAAGCTCAGTGCTCTATACTTGGAGGAGCAAGACTTACTCATTACCGTCATTCAGAGTTGTCCCACCACATCGAGCCTCGAGGCCCAAGAGGGAAGAGGTGGGGATGGGGAGTGGAGAAGAGCTGCGCTGGTAGAGGCATTAACACTCGTGACCCCTTGAGGGGGGCTCCTCTTGTCTCCTTCCTCTCCACCCCTCCTCCCCTTTACAAAACTGCAGCTAAGGGATTTGAGTGATGCAAGACCGCACTGCCGATCAGCATCAGAGGCAGGATATTAACCCAGTCCTCGAAGACTCCAAGACCCGCTATTATTGGTCCCCTCCTCTCACTAGGGTCACCCCGGGAGCCCTCTGTAAGTACCTAATGCCTGCTTCCTCTTCCAGCCTGAGACGCAGAGGGAGCCCACCGTGGTCCAGGCCCCAATGGCATAGATTAAGGACATCCGCCGGTACCAGAGGGAGGCCAAGAACTCCCCCATGACGTCCCGACTAAGGAGCCGGTCCACCGGCTTCAGGAAGCAAACAAGAGCCCTAGGGCCTAGCCAGCAAGGTAGACAAGACGCAGGCGCGTCAGTAACAGGCTTCCTGATTGGCGTAGTTCTTCACCAATGAACACGCTCGGGCTGCATTGCATCTTGGGAAATGTAGTCAGTTTGCAGAAACGTGTAAAACAGAAAAAGCCACCTTTTAATATTTATAGTGAAAACTTCTCAAAATAATTGAAATCTATAAATAATTATATGGAAGACTAATAAATACCACTAACTACTACGAATTTCTAACATGAGAAATACAATTCTAATCTGGAGGCTTCACCTCATACCCAACAACTGACAGAGATGACAAAAGGCAAGTCAATGTTGAAAGGATTATGGAAAAATAGTTAATCGATACGTTTCTCCTAGTTGGTTATTTTTAAAAATACAATCCCATGGGAAAGCAATTCGGAATTATGCAGCAAGAGAACAATGATGTACTAGGAAGAAAAACAGGATTTGGGAAATGCTCTATTCACCTACTAAGGAATGATTTGGTGGTTAAGACAAAATAACTACTTAGAAATGGTGTTCACAATCAGCAATGGCAACATCAGCACCATTTTAACCTGTTAAGTTACCACCCTCCCAAACGAACCTAGGAAAGATTCCTTTAAAGCAGGATTTCTTATATGCAAAATCCCTCTCTCCGGGCTTATTTATAAAGAACATAACGAAATTAACCATGGGTATGTATTGAACTGAGCTACCGGAAGAAAGTGGCAAGCCCCATCAGTATCCAAAGGCCCATCAAAGCCAGAAGCACTTGATGGTAAGGTCTGCAAAAATTCAAGGTTTTTTTTTTTGTTTTGTTTTGTTTTTTTTACCATTTTAACACTCAAAATCTTACTTCATAATGAAATCAAGCCAGCTATTCTGAAAAAAAGTATTGGATTGGGAGAAAGAAAACCAATGTTTTTGATCCTTTGATCCATTTACTGCCTATCTGATATTGAGTAATTCACTTCCATTTCCTCATTTATAAAAGGTTTGGCTACTTTTTTTTTCTTTGAGTCAGTTGGAGTTAAATGATTTGCCCAGGATCACACAGCTAGGAAGTAAGTGTCTGAGGACTGGTGCTCCAGCCATCTAGCTGCCTGGTGGCTATATAATTCTTAGTATCCAAATTTCTGACTTCAAGCTTGGGGCAATTCAATTATTTCTTCCTTCATTCCCCTTTCTGCCCCCTCCCCCAATAAATTCTTTTAAGAGCAAGACATTTCATTTTGGTCTTCATATTTCCATCACCTAGTACAATGCCTGGCAAACAATTTTTTTCATCTTTTTTTAAACAAAATTTTTTTTCAATCAAGCAAATTTGTCTTCTCTTGTTCTTACCTTCCTCCCTCTCTCTCATTAAAAAGAAAAAAACGTATTACAAATATAGTCAAGCAAAACAAATTTCTATAAGAACATTTAAAAAGTCTCATTTTTCACTTGTCGATAAAGATAGCAGCATGTTTCATCAAGAGTCCTCTGGAATTTGGTTAGTCACTGCATTGATCAAAGATGGAGTTGTCTTCACAATTTTGTTATTGTATAAATTGTTCTCTTTGAATCAATTCATATAAATCTTCCTAGCTGTCTCCAAACTCAGTACAGTTTCCAGCTTTCTCATTGTGAATGATTGAAACAGTTGTCTCCAAACAGAGTAGTTATCCACATCTCTTGTGTTAACATATGAAATTAAATGGGAACTTGAGGGATTTTATAGAAGCTGCAGATGACACAATCTTTGACCAAATACTTAACCCAAAATTTACACCCCATAAAAGAGAAAGACAAATTTCAGACTTCCCTGGCATAAAGGGAGAGCCAAAAGATTTTACGGAGTTTTTCCAGATCGAGGGTACTGCACCCCTACCCCTGAGATGTGGAAGGGATCATTGTACTCTCAAAGAATTGCATCAAAGTCATATAGAAATGGGATTACTCTATTATATGGCTTAAGGATAAGGGGAAAAGTTGAGATAAATAAAATCCTTGCCCTCATGAAATGGAACAGAAAGTATTGTCTTTAACTAAAACATTTATTTGTATTAGTACAGCACTACCGCAAGTACTGGTGTTACAAATAGAAAAATAAAATAATGTAATCCCTGTTCTCAAGGTAACAAGGTAAGCCAATTCAAATAGAGGCTCTAGTTTTTACTCCTTTTTGTTCTCTTATATGCTGCATAATTGTGAGTCATTTTCCAAAATGATTGTATTTTTTAAAAACTTCATGAAAAATGTATTACCTATTTTCCCACAACCTTTTCAACAGTAATAACCTACTTTTGAATATGTACTTAATAACCACTGGGGAAAGTCTATTAGGGGATCCTAAAGTCTGTTAGAGGTTCTCAGGACACCTCTTGATAATAGGAGAAGGGAAGGGACAATGGCTTTCAACCAGTCAGGGACAGAATGGTAGGAACCAGCCAAAAAGGTTTAGTTATAAGAGGAAATGCTTAGGTAGGCAGGGTTGCCATCAGCTTCATTTTATCTCAATGCCTTCCCCCTTCCAGTTATCTAAAAGGGAGACTAAAAGGTGTTTTTTGGCCCTAGAACTTCAGAACCCTTGGCACTTATTGAGTAGGATGGATATTTAGTTGTGAGACAAAGAATCTCCTTCTACTTGAAGAAGACTGTTCTTACTGACAAGGCCCAGGGGAGAACAAGATAGGTCCTTCCTTAAAGAGAAAAACCAAGGTTTTTCCCCCACTCTAAAAGCAATTGGAATTAAATAGCTCACACAGCTTAGTATCTGAAACCACATTTGAAGTCTGGTCTTCTTAACTCCAGGCCTAGCATTCTATCTACTGAGCCACCTGGCTACCCCTAAGTTTTTTTTGTTTTTGAGAGCTATTATTCTAATGGCATTACTACTACTTACAAATTATCTGGTAGTCAATGTCAAAAAAAAAAAAAAAAGAAAAATACTTTTCTCTAATGGCACATGACTATGACAACCACTCATTACACTCTATCATCAGTCTTATCTCCCATAATCCAATGACACTGACTCCTACTAGTTGCACCTCAACCAAGACACTATCTCCTGATTCTGGGCACTCTCCCAAGCCTGGATCATCTCAAAACCTCCCAACTTCAAGTTTCACCCTATGTCAGAAGCCCATTTTTGTGCTCTATTTTAGAGTCAACGCAGTCAAGAGATGCCACAATGCACAGAGATCTGGGCCTAGAGGCAGGGAGCCTTGATTAAATTCAGCCTCAGATGCTTAGTAAAGCATCGGTATGCTTTAGAGTATCATTAGTCTCTGTCTAGCTGTTTCTTCACCTGTAAAGTGTGGATGATAATAATAGAACTTTCCTCTCAGGGGTGTTATAAGGATGAAATGAGCTAATTTTAGAACACTTAACAGAATGCCTAGCACATATGACCTTCATAAATGATTCTTCCTTAGTGCCACTCTCTCAAATTTATCTTGTATTTATCCTTCATTACATGCTGTCTCCTCCATTAACACCATGAATCCTTGAAAACAAAGACTGTAGGGCTTTTTTTTGGAAGAGAGGGTATTAGGATTACAAGGTGAGAACTCAGGTTGTCTGGGCAATTCTCTAGCTCAGAATTCACACCTTTAGTTCAGGCCTTTAGGGGGAGTTTACACCTTTGAACTTCTGGAAAGGAGTTTACACAACTTTTAAAAGGAGCAAGTTCATTGGTTGAAGTAATTTTCCCAGGCCCCGTTGAGTTCTCACTACAATCTCTTGGAGGATAAAAGAGGGCAAGCATTGGGTCTGGAGAGTAGTTGAGTCTGGGACAGAGTTGGGACGGCAGGCTGGAAGGAGAGAGTCTAGTCTGAGATTGAGTTGAGACGGCATTCTGGAAGGATAACTTAGAGCCGACAGGACTCTTACAATCTGGCGCCCAACGTGGGGAAAGGACTTTTACTTATCCTGACAAGAACTGATTCTGAGCCCTTCAGAGGAGCTAGGCCAGACCTTGGCATGAGGGTGGGAGGATTGCCTTTCTTAGTGCTTAGCACATATATGCAACAATACACCAATAATAATATATTTTTAAATGCTTGTGGACTCAATTTAGAGATGTGTTCAGATTGTACTTACTCCTTGGTTGGCACAGTCAAGGTGGCTCAGGGGACATCATTTTGGACCTGGCCCCCTCAGATCATGTTACTCTAATATGACACTACTGGCATGCTTTTCCTATTGTCATTTAGAGGATAAATAAAGATGAAGTTCAGGAAAAGTAAGGTAGGGACAGAGACTGGAACTGTGACCCCAATGATGTAAGGGTGAGGTGTCAAACAAACTGAGGCCGGAGGTATCACATTTGTGGCCTGCAGGGATCTCCCTCTCAGTGTGATACCTCCCTCCCCCATCACCACCATGTAGTCCTCAATGAAAAACTTCCTCTCCTAATGCAGGCTGGCACCTACTCTGCAATCTTAGAAAAATGCTGCCCAGGGTATTAAGTGTCTCAGCCAAGGAAGCATGAGTAAGGAAGTTTCCTAAATAGGATTGTTGACTCCATTTCTTGCTGTTTCCAGGACCAACGTTCCATACACAGATACATTGTCTCTCTAGGAAGTATATTATGGGTAATATGGGTAAATTCTCTGAAGAAAACAACAGGAACTCAAGTTTCCTATAACACGTTTTCAGCTAGTATTCTCACCATCCAGTTTATTTTCTTCACATCCATTATTCTTTCATTTGAGCAGCTGCAAAAAGTTTCCCATACCTTATACAGAATATTATATTAGGATAAAGAAAGCTAATAGAAACCTGTAAGTTCCAAAATATCAATGAACTATGTTACAGTTCATGAAAAAAGACAGAACAAAGTAATGAGTACAAATAAATTAAAAATCAAAAGTGTGTTTAAAAAAAAAAAAAAACAAAAAAAAACAAACACCTGCTTCTGAATGTATGGGATACATGATGACATTTTAAAATCTTTACAATAAAGTAAAAGGAATGTAGTAAATGTTTCAAATAGTTAGGAACATAGTCTAGTTATTGTCTTCTTTCTTGAATATTCCTGCTACTTTCTCAATTTAAGAGGCACTTGACACTGCCAGTTTTTTCAAATGATCCATGAATACCTGCAGACTAACATCATCTGTTAATATTGGGGCTCCAGATTCCTGAAAAGCAAAAAATAAAGATATTTTAGGTTTCATTTTTTTTTTTTTGATAAAAGAAATAATGAGATTACGGGGGGAGCATTATTTTGTAAAACATACAACTCAGTAGAACGTCTAGTAGATATTTTTGCAAGAAGATGAGAATTCTATTACAAACCTTTCCCTTTCTCTATTACGGAAATAATAGATAATTTAGCTTCCTGTTTCCCCAAGAAAATTCCAGTTATCCAATTTGACCCAATCCAATTCAAAAAATATTTACTAAGTATCTGTTTGCAGGACACTTTGCTAGGCATAGCTCACAAAGAGTTTGTAGCAGTTTAGTTTTAGGTCCCCTGATCTCATTCATATCTATAACAATCTGACAGGAACGACATATATTAAGGCTGTAATACATACATAAGTGAAACATAGAAGCAAAGAACAAAACACTATTATGTAAGAGCCATAGAAATAAGATCAGTATTATGGATATGTGATATGAGAAATTAATGTTGCAGAAGCAATTGAGCTGAGTTTTCAAAGACACAGGAATTCAACTGGCAGAGAGGGGAAAAATGAAGAGATCAGGCTTCAAGAACAGGTTAAGCAAAGACAAAGAAAAGGATAGAATGTACTTGAATACAGAATATACAGAGGAGAACAATGTGACATACGGCTAGAAAAACTTCCTCTTCCTCCTTCCCTCCATACTTCTTTCTTTGCTTCTCTCTCTCTCTCTCTCTCTCTCTCTCTCTCTCTCTCTCTCTCTCTCTCTCTCTCTCTCTCTCCTCTCTCTCTCTCTCCTCTCTCTCTCTCTCTCCTCTCTCTCTCTCTCTCTCTCTCTCTCTCTCTCTCTCTCTCTCTCTCTCTCTCTCTCTCTCTCTCTCCCCCTCTTTCTCCCCTCCCTCCCTACTTCCTTCCTGATGCCAGTCCTTTCTGCTTCCCTTTTTAAGGATCTTGTTCTAGCAGTCAAGTCACCATTTCACTCCACCTTGTCATATGATTCTTCCATTCCTCCCTATCAAATGGCTCCTTCCCATTTACTTGCAAAAACACTCAGGTCATTCAAATCCAAAATCTATCATGTCTGGATTCCTGGATCCCAGTTCATTCTTTCTTTTCTGCTAAACTACCAGAAAAAAATATCTACACCTGATACTTTACTTCCTCACCAAGTAATTTTTTTCTTAGCCCCTTCAGATGTGACCAACTTCATCATGCTAGTAACCCTGCTCTCTCAAAGATCAATGACATCTTCATTTTTTCAGTCCCATCCTCTTTGACTTCTCTACAACCTGTGAAACTAATCACTTTCAAGGCCCCTCTGGTATAACCTCTCTTCTCATTCTTTAGATTCCTCATTTCATCCCACCTCTCACATAGATATTTCCGAAGGGTTTGTGTTTAATCATCTTTATTCTTGTTCCTGAACAACTTTACTATTTCCTACAGCTTCAGCTATACAGATTACTCCAAACTGTTATCTCTGGCACATCTATTTTAAGCTCCTAGACCTGCAGCTGAATTCTCAATTTAACAAAGCATGGTACTAGCTGTGGAGCACACAAAGACAAAAGCCTCTACTCTAAAGAAGTTAACACTCAACTGGAGGTATATAACTTAAAATTTATAGTTAAGTTCTCACCACATAATGCAAAGTCTACAAAAAGAAGAATGTGCTATTAGAAGCTTACACTCAAAATATTTCCTGAGCTTATGTTTCCCACTTAATTTGCTCTTCTTTATGTCTTCTGTCAGCGGCACAAAAATTCACCCTAATTCCTATGCTTAAAATCCTGACATCTTTAGATTCTCCCTTTCCTCTCCTCTAATGTTCAATTACCAAGGAGTATTATTATCATTATCATTATTCTCTCTCTTTAATTTCTCATTTCAATCCCCTCCAGATCCACACCCCCTCCCACCTCCTTATTACAGGGCTCTTCTTATCACCTGCCTAAACCACCATCATACTTTCCTGACAGGTCTTCTTGTCCTCTACTATTACCATCTTCAAATACATTTTTCAACACTGATGTTCAACTACCACTAGTTTCCTCAAAAATCTCCATCAAAAAATAAAGTTCCCATTACTTTGCTTGGTTATCAGTGGCATCAGTGTATCTTTTTTTTTTAATTATTAAAGTAATCCTATGTTACACGTGTTAAAATATATGTTAAATCCAATATATGTAAATGTATTTATGCAATTCTCTTGCTGCACAAGAAAGATCAGATCAAAAAGGAAAGTAAATGAATAAGAAAACAAAATGTAAATGAGCAACAAGAAGAGTGAGAATGTTATGTTGTGATTTACATTCAATTCCCACAATCCTCTCTCTGGATGTAGATGCCTCTCTTCATCATAAGACCACTGGAATTGGCCTGAATTACTTCATTGTTGGAAAGAGTTACATTCATCAGAATTGATATCTTATAAGTCTTGTTATTGATGTGTACAATGATCTCCTGGTTCTGCTCATTTCATTTAGCATCAGTTCATGTAAGTCTCTTCAGGCATCTCTGAAATTATTCTGCTGATTGTTTCTTATAGAACAATAATATTGCATAACATTCATATACCATAATTTATTCAGCCATTCCCCAACTGATGGGCATCCACTCAGTTTCCAGTTTCTTGCCATTACAAAAAGGGCTGCCACAAATATTTTTGCACATGTGGATCCCTTTCCCTCCTTTAAGATCTCTTTGGGATATAAACTCAGTAGAAACACTGCTGGATCAAAGGGTATGTATATTTGAGCATATTCCAAATTGCTCTCCACAATTGTTGGATCCGTTCACAATTCCACCAACAATGTATCAATGTCTCACTTCCCACATTCCCTCTAACATTCATCATTATCTTTTCCTGTCATCTTAGCCAATCTGAGACGTGAGTAGTGGTATATCAGAGTTGTCTTAATGTGCATTTCTTTGATCAATAGTGATTTAGAGCACTTTTTCCTATGACTAGAAATGGTTTTAATTTCTTCATCTGAAAATTGTCTTATCAAATCCTTTGACCATTTATTAATTGGAGAGTGGCTTTTTATAAATGAGTCAAGTCTCTATATATTTTAGGAATGAGGCCTTTATCGAACCCTTAAATGTAAAAATGTTTCTCCAATTTATTCCTTCCCTTTTCATCATGTCTGCATTTGTTTTGTTTGTACAAAAAGTTTTTAGCTTAATATGATCAAAATTATCTATTTGGTGTTCAATTATAAGTTCCAGTTCTTCCTTGTTAACAAATTCTTTCCTTCTCCACAGATCTGAGAGGTAAACTATCCTATTTTCTTCTAATTTGTTTATAATATCCCTCTTTATGTCTAAATTGTGAACCTATTTCAATTTTATCTTGGTCTAGGATGTTAGGTGTGAGTCAATGCCTAGTTTCTACCATACTAATTTCCAATATTCTCAGCGGTTTTTGTCAAATAGTGAGTTTCTTATCCCAAAAACTAGGGTTTTTGGGCTTGTATAATACTTTACTACAGTCATTGACTATTTTGTTCTCTGAACCTAACCTATTCCAGATCAACCACTCTATTTCTTAGCCAGTACCAATGGCTTTGATGACTGCTGCTTTATAATACAGTTTTAGGTCTGGCACAGTTAGGCCATCTTCACTGGCATTTTTTTTCCATTAATTCCCTTGAAATTCTTGACCTTTTGTTCTTCCAGATGAACTTTGTTTTCTAGATCTGTAAAATAATTTCTTGGGAGTTTGATTAGTATGGCTCAGTCTATCTTTCTATCATATTACTACCCTCTACCCACTTCAGAGCTCTAGCCAAACTAAACTAAAAATATTTCCTTACTCTATTCCCAATGCATAGAATTTTCTTCTCTCATGCCTGCTGAATTCTTCTGAACCTAAAGCCATGCTTCACCCAGGACTTCACAAATCACTCTGCACTGAAACTTGAAAACTACACTAACACTATTCTAGTGTTATTGTGCTCTTATCAGCTTCATGACTGAGGACAGCATAACTCAGCTAAACTTTGAAGCATTTTCCAGTACTCCTGGCACACTGCTAAGCAAATAACAAAGTCTGTGTATGGCAAATAAAATATATCAGATTAATGCCTATTGATTAGTCAACAGCATTTATTGATCATATTGTGTAAAGAAAACCATACCAGATGCTAGAGACATAAACATAAGCATAGTTCTTAATTTGAGGTCACATTCCTTCTACATTTCTAAACTTCAAGAGAATGGCACCTTCATGTGATTTTTTTGCCTCTCATGTTCAACTAGCTACCAAAGAGTATTATTATTATTATTCCTCTTTCTCATTTCTATTCTTCATTTCCTTTAATACTTGTTTTAATACTTATATTTATTTTGATACCTCACTGAATTAAAACAGAAATAATTACCTAAGAAATGTAAAAGATTAAAAGGGATATCTCTTAGAGTTACCTTATTTGCTTCTACCCTGTTATATAACTGAGAAAGTTTTCAAAATAATTTATAAAAATTAATTCCAAATCAGATTTTCATAGACAATTACAGTAACTTTTGGGGCAGATTCTTTGTAAATATCAATTTTCAATGTAAACTTATCTTAGTGAAAATAATTATTTTATAATTACAGAAAATTTTTATTGCTCCTACATATCTATTATGAAGATTCAGTATATCAGAAGAGAATTGAATTTAACATAATAATACTATCAGAGTGTGTGTGTAGGGGGTGGAGAGAGAGATAGATGGACAGACATAAAGACAATCAAATTTCACTTAAGGCAAAATCCACTAGTCATCATCTGTTTTAGCAAAAACACTGCTATAGTGCAAATGATAACCTGACAACAATATTACTGTGAAAATGTTAGTTGGTCCAACTCTTATTGTATAAATGAGAAAGTAAATCCAAAGATTAAATGATTAGACTGTGGTAATACAATGTGGTACTGTACTTGAAACTGATGAAAGAGAACATTGATTAATGGTGGTGCTGGAGAGTGCAAAAGGAGGGTGAGAGGAAGGGGGTGAGATGATGATGGAGTAGGAGATAGATATCTAGTCTTGCCATAATTTTGTAAATTCAGTTCCTTACCTGTCCCCAAGGATACAAATTATTGTGTGTCTGAGATGGATTGACTTTCGACAAGAGGAACCGAGCCTTAAAAATATTAAAACGCATTATTTAATGATTATAAATTTTATTTATATTACTGAGTATAAAGAATAAAACCTGACATTTATGTTTACAAAGTACTTTCTTCATCACATCCATGCTAAATTATTACAGCTATTATTATTTTCATCTGACATGAGGAAACTGAGGATGAGTTACTTTTCTGAGGCTGCATTATTAGTAAATAGAATTGAAGATTCTTTAACTCCAAAATGCACTCCTTAGATTAAGCAGACTATCAAGCACTTCATTTTTTTTTTTAATTGTAATTTTTCCCTGCTAAAGAACCTGTTTTCCTTAATCAGTAAAAATAATGATCACAATAATAACTTATACTTGTATGGTATGTTCTAGTTTAAAAAGCTCTTTCTATATACTACTTTATTTAAGCCTTACAGCATTTCTGGAGTTCAGCTGATATAACTCTTATTCCCAATTTACTTTTGGAAAAAAGTGAATCTCATAAAAGGTGAAGTGACTTAAGTATGGTAATATATTTAGTAAATGTAAAAACTAAGACTAAGAAATCTTTACTAAATCCAGTTTTCTTCCATTTGGTTTTTAGTAATGAAAAACACTTTATTTTTCAAAATATTTCTCTATTCTTAAATCAACTTCTTTAACTATAGCATTATAGCTATAAATTTTTTTAAAAAGTTATTTTGCAAGTTTACTTCAAAATTTTCATTTTATCTCTGCTCACATTTACCAAAATATTTCTGTATCTTAAGAAGAAATGGTCTTCATGAGTTGTTGAGGCTAAAAACAAATTTTTCAGCTTTCTGCTAACTTGGTGATGAGTGTCTCTGAACTTACTTGACTACCTCCATGTTCAGTGTTGATGTATCTTGGCATTGGGAATCGAGTTTGCAGGATGTCCTGAGCATCATCCAATGGAGCTTGTAAAAGATGCTTGAAATTTTCATACTCAGGCATGTCCTGATAGCCAGCTTTACGCCACTGGGCTATGGTCTACATCCAAAAAAAAAAAAAAAAAAAAAGAAAAGACAAAAAAATTTTAATGGGAAAATCTTTAATATCCTGTAAAATTTAATTTTCTGTGAAACTTATCTGACATCCCAACAACAAAAGTGAAATAAATAACAATTTATTACTAACACCAATATTATAAGATAAGGAAGTAAAATTCTAAGGTGATGATAAAGCAGAAGAGACCCAAAGCATCCACATCACAAAGGAGCTGGTAATAACTACATTTAAATCACATAATCACATAGAATCTTTTAGCATTTCCTAATGTAAAATTCTAAGATACAAGTCAGTAGAGCACTTTTTAATTCCCAGAATTTCTAAGCTTTACCTTTGTTAACATGTTATAAATGAAACTGGGGAAAAAAACTTATTGCATAATGTTACTGTCCACTCCCCATAATCAATTACCTCTCCTGACATTTTTCTTGTCAAGAGTCTCCCACTTCATAGGATTAAAAACTAACATCATTTTTTAGTACTCTTTCTTCTCTACTGTATTGACTCTAGTCACCTTCTTAAACTATCTGTTGCATCTAACCTATTCTTTCTTTCTCAATCATCCAGGCTACCTCGTTTAGTAATATAGTAGAAACATGCAAATAAATGACAACTGCACATGAAGAATAACGATTGTTTCAATCTGGGGAACTTATAAGTATGGTACCCATGTTCCATAAATACAGAATGCAACCTATTGATTGTTTTTCACCTAGAAAGTTCCAGAAGTTAAATGACTTGTCCAAGGTCACACTTCTAATAAATGCCAAAGATGGGATATGAACCCATGTCTTCTAAGTCCAGCACCCCCATCCATTCTACCACATTGTCTCAGAGCAACACAGAAAAATACTTGTTTAAGATATGATAATGACAAAGATTTTCACCACCTAAAAATTCTGTAAAGATCATACTAAGAATGTGTTTAGAAGCCAGCTACTTGATCCTATATACACTAGCCTGGGTTAACTTCCTTGTACAGTTGCCATATGTTTAACTTGGACTACAGAAGTGTCTAGAAGGCCACTGACAGAAATAAGGTGATGAATGACAACTAGACAACAGCACATTTGATTCAGGAACTTGGATTCAGGAAGACAAGGATTCAAATGGTGCCTTAGAAATTTACTTAGCTATCTGACCTTGGACTTATTCTGTCTCTTAAACTACAAATTATAAAATAAAGATAATAGTACCTACCCTCAAGGGATGTTAAAAGGATTGAATAAAGTAAGTAAAGGGCTTTGCAGATCTTAAAGCACTATATAAATTCTAACGATTATTATTAACTGATTGTTTCTCCTTTAAATCCATCAGAAATGGTGGCTGAAGCTTTTTTAATTATTCAATTTATTCCTGCATCACATATGCTTTGTTGTCATCAGAACTCAGTATCTGGGCACATTTCCCTCAAAAAAAAAAAACCAAAAAAAACACCATGATTTACTCTAAAGGAGTACCTTTCCTAGGATCACAAATGAGCTAAAACTTTAAACCACCCTATCCTGGATAATGGCAGAGGCAGTACTAGAAAAAGGAATAAGAGAAGGTGTAAAAAGAACCAAAGTAAATACAAACTCTCACTTTTTTGTGTATATTCATTTTTCTAATGTCTAAAAAGTCAACTATGCCTCTGGTTTGGCAGGACTTTTGGGATTTATAAAGTTCTTACTATTGTGCCAAACACTACTGTGCTAAAGACTGCTGTGCTATGTACTTTAGAAAAATTGTGCCAGGAGGCAGCTAGGTGGCACAGATGACAGAGCACCAGCCCTTAAGTCGGGAGGACCTGAGTTCAAAACACTCCCTAGCTGTGTGACCGTGGGCAAGTCACTTAACCCCAACTGCCTCAGGAAAAAAAAAAAGAAATATTGTGCCAATTGATCCTCACAATAATGCTGGGAAGGATATGCCATCATCACCCTCATCTTATCAAAGAGGAAGCTGAGGCACAGATGAAGTGACTTGCTCAAGGTCACATAGCTATTAAGTATCTGAGGCTAAGCATGAACTCAGGCCTTTCTGACTGCAGGGGCAGTGCCCTAAGCTAGACTATATCACCATCAAGCTGCCTCAGCATCCCCCAGAAGAGGAGAATCTTATCAGTCACTTCTATAAATGGGCTTCTATAAATCGAAGCACAACAAGAAAATAGTTCAGCTGATAGTATAAGATTTAGAACAAGAAAGGGAATTTAATCTAACAGGAGTCTGTTTGAGATACAAAATCAGAAAATTTCAGAGCCAGGAACTCCAATAGCACTTAATCCAACACATTTTTCAAAGGAATTCAGCACTCTCAAATATCCTCTGCGTGAAGATCTCTACTTAAGGGGAACATGCTATTTTCAGGGGCATCATATTTCACTTTTGGATGTTCTAATTATGAGAAAAGTTTTCTTTTTTTTACACCAGACCTAAAACTCTGAAACTTTAAGTTATATTCCTGTGCATTTTATCTTCAATATTAGTTAATATGGTTTGCATAAAAATCAGCTACTTTTAGAATTCTTTTCTTTGGCTTTTCTTCTGCCAAATTTTCTTAGACACTGTTTCCACATCTGTCATTGTTTTTCAGAGCTTCTAATTCTTTTATAAAGTTCTCCATTAGTCATTCAATTTTTCCTATTGTGTTTACTCTAATTCTGCAATGAGACCTCTAATTTCTGAGCTAAATTCATTATTAATTTCTTCTTTTATGAATAGTTCCCTTTTGAATCATTTCTGGGATTGCTTTTTATTGTTATATGACTTTTAGGGAATCTACATGATTCTTTTATCAACACTATGGATTCACATTCTTTCATATTGTGTTTTTTCCCAAATGTACTTAGTTTTTTATGAAATTTTACTCATTCTTTCTATTTTTAGGTTATTGTCTATTGATTTACCTGCTTGTATGCTAAACTTTTATTCATTTACTTTATATCTCCACTTATCTCCATATTTTCTTTTATTTCAGTCTTTTCATTACAGCCCCCTTACTCAATGCCATATTTCCCTGCCAGTGATATATAGACACCTAAAGCTGCGCTGCATGGTAGTTTCAAATATGAGAGTCTAAAAGAACAGAGTTTGCTTTAAATAACCCTTTAGGGAAGAACTGGCTCCAGATGTTTCTAGTCCCTTTTCATCAAGCTAAATGCAACTTGGAAATATGAAAAAATTGATACTCCCTGAAAATTGTCCACAGTATGAAGATAACTGTTTTCTATCCAAGACTTACTAATATCATCACCATTATCATCATTATTATTCAGGTCCTATCTGATCAGAAATGTTCATAAAGAATAAGTCAGGCAAGTAACTATGTCACCTTACCTCACCAAGGTAGATGACAATTTGGAAAAAGGTATCCCATCAGTAGAATTCTGTCAGCTAAGATACTGCTGCTGTCTAAAAGTACTGGCTGAGGAAAGAGTAGGGGAAAAATTAAAATGATGAAATTATCAGAAACTTCAAAAAAGAAAATTTTTATTGCCTACTATATTCACAGCTTTATCTAAGTTTACAGATTATAAAACTGAACATATTAATTTAAATGACAAATCTTTGCATTCTCTCTCAATCTTTCTGCTTTCTGCTTGACAATTTTAAATTTCAATAGCATGGATTAATATGCTAAATATATTTTTAAAAATTCCTGACCATTATGGAGAAAAAACAATAATAAACTGAGAAACCACTCCCAAGAGTCTCCAACCTTTGCAGAAAGCTCCTTTTCTATTCCAGCTCCAGTCAGTCTGTCAGCAAATAAACATTAATTACCTGACTACTTCGTGGCAGGCCTTGTAGTTAGATTGCAAAGAAAGGTAAAAGGCAGTCCTTGCTCTCAAGGAGTACAGAGTCTGATGAGGGAGGTGATAAGCAAACAACTATATAGAGATACGTTCAACTAAAGGAAGGCAAGAGTATTAAGGAGTGATAAGGAAAGTTTTCTTCTAGAAAGTGGGATTTCAGCTGAGACTAGAAGCAAGCCAGAGAAATCAGAAGGCAGAGATGAGAAAAAGCATTCCAGGAATGAAGGACAGCTAGTGCCATTGAAGTCAGGACATGGAGTATTTTGTTTGAAGAATAGCACAGAGGCTACTGTATCAAGTGTACACGGAAGGAATGATATATAAGATTGAAAAAGGGAGGGGGGAAAGGAAGACTTGCAGGGGAACAGACTTTGAAGGGCTTTGAATGCCAAACAGAGGATTTTATATTTTATCCTAAAGGTGACAGTTATTGGTGTTATTGCATCAGACAGGTGATATGGCTTTTTTTTTTTTTTTGGAAGATTTCTTTGACAGGTGAGTGGAAGAGGGCGTGGAATAGAGAGTCTCTTGGCTAGGAGAGAAACCAGCAGATTACTGTAATAATTCCAGTGCCAGATGAGAGCCTGCATCACTGATAGCAGTGTCAGAGGAGAGAACACAAAGGATGCAAGAGGCATTATAAAGATAAAATCAATGGGCTTTGGAAACATTACTATCCATTACTAAGAACTACATTTTATTCCATATATATAATTTGTTCATAATACAAAGAAATCAATAGTGAGCTTCAGTGAAAAAAAATTTTATACACTTACTATAAAAAATATTGTTAAGGTATTATAAAAAAAAAGACAATTTAAAATGACTTATTATATAATTAAGTTCACTGAAAAAATCATTACGTAAAATTACTAAAAATAAATTTCATCAATTCGTACCTCAGGTGGACCATGAAAAGAATAAGAATAAAGAATAGGCTGGATCATGATGAGGGACTGGGTCAAATCTTGTCTGGCAAAATGATGCCGGTAATAAGATGATTCATCTGGACTGTTATTAAACACTTGAAGAAATGGGGATCTTCGAAGATGGAACATGAACTGCATATTCAAAGAAAAAATAGAAAATTAATAACAGTGGAAAGGAAAAAAAGAAAATTAGCATATTGTAAAAGTTAATAAATGTTGTCTAGAATGATATTTGAATCAAAGAAAAGGCTAAATTATAGTCAGCATATTGTTTAAAAAAATCAGAAAAGTACTTTTAACAAAAATTTTCATCAAGCACAATTTTTGATTGTAACCCTTGGCGAAAGAATCAGCTTTAGTGACCTAGAGACTTAACTTTTAAAGAATCAATTCTTCAAATTATTAAATAAACCTCTAAAGTAGAATACTTTAATGAAATATTTATTCCTTACCTGAGGATACAAAGAAAATGAATCTGACAATCTAAAAGAACTGGGATCCTCTTTGTTATACTGTCCAAATTTCTGACACTGGTGGAGAAACATAAAACAAGTGCAAGTTAGTCTGATCGCAATAACACAGTGATGACATTAGGGCTGCCCCTCTTATCACTGTGACAACTTCTTTTCAATGTCACATGGATTCTGTGGTATATTCCTCTTTTCTCTGCTTCATCATGATCATTTCTTTGTGACTGCCTTGTAATGTGGGTGCTATCTCACCACTTCAATAAAGCTGTTTTCTCTACAGTTATCAATAACATCCTTCTTGATGTAAACTCTCCAAGACCATAAATCATAGACAAGATGCTGTTCTGCTTCAGTGAAAGAATCTAAAGAATCATGTAATCCTCAGACTTCTTGATGCCCTACTACATGTTCTCATTCACCATCTCCTTCAAAAATTCTTCCAGTGATCTAAGTTGGCTCCTTTTGCTTATATAAATGTGTTATATATGACAATATAAATAAAATGTCATAAATCAATTTATATAAATAAAAACAAATATAAATGTTACCTATAAATATGTTTATTCCCTTCTCCTTACCTCTATATTCCCCTTTTCTACCTCAAATTCAAGTTACAAATTAAGTTAATGGCCTTTCTCCTAAAAGTGATGCCCTTTCCCCATCTCTCTCAACAATACCACTTTATTCTCAATCACCCAGGTCTCACCTCAAACTTTTAAATTATTTCTTACTCTTCTTTAACCCCATATAATCAGCCACTAAGCCCTGATTTTTCCCTTTAAAAATTTCCCTGCTTTATTACCCTAGTTCTAATCCTATCAAGTTATGCCTGAATTCCTACAACCTCCCCCCAGCTGATCTGACAAGTTTCTCGTCTTTCTAAAACACTTTGTATACTAGTGTTACTACTATTTCCTATGTTTATACCCTCGAAATTATCTTAAACTCTTTCCACATCCCCCACCTCTCACATCCAGCTAAGTTCTGATTCATTATTAGAGTGTCTTTTTGACACAAACAGTGGTAAAATAAAGAAATAATCAAAATGTAACTGTCCACACCTACCAGTCTGATTAGTTGCCTGTCTAGCCATCGAAGAACATCAGGTCCCTCTTCTGATTCAGCTCTGAACACTCCAAGCCGAGCCATCAATACTGCAGCAGCTTCTTGGTCAAAAGCAGCTTCTATATGCTGGAACTGATTCTGTGCATCTGCCCAACTGGAAATTACAAAATTAATTTAATGGTGTAGCTCTGACTCATATATATATATATATATGAAAAAAAACTTAATAAAAGAATTTATCTTATAACATTTTTTTTTCTCCTCAAAAGCTCAGTTTTTCAAGAACTTGGTCATATTATATCTTTATCTTCAGTAACTATTAAATTTGAAGTTTTATCAGATTTATACATTATCAATTAGCCACGCATCATCCCTGAAGACAGTAACTATTACTTCTATTTTTCTAAAGGAAATATACATAAGTAACCTGTCAAGTATTCTAAAATAATAAGAGGAGAAAACAAGATTAAATTGCAGGTCTCCAAAGTTCTAATAGTGTTCTATCCTCTAAACCGATATTATAAATAAATTAAAAACAATTAACAGTTCATTAAAATGGGTTGATTTAAAACACAGAATAAAATGAAGTAGTGATTTTTATTTGTTAACCTGGTATAATGGTTACAAAGCAAGTGAATGCAGTAGTAATTAACATGGCTTCTTCTGTAGATCAAGTCAAACATGAAAATTTGGCTCAAGACCATTCAGTAGAATTTTAACAATTCATCAATAAATAATAAAACCTTTATTCACAGGAAGAATTATTCAATTAACATAATA
This sequence comes from Sminthopsis crassicaudata, assembly GCF_048593235.1. Classification (NCBI taxonomy): domain Eukaryota; kingdom Metazoa; phylum Chordata; class Mammalia; order Dasyuromorphia; family Dasyuridae; genus Sminthopsis; species Sminthopsis crassicaudata. The sequence goes on from NC_133618.1 coordinate 160,639,734, forward strand.
CAACAACAAATGAGAAAATCTCACCTTCTGGCAACTGTTGTCACTCGGATTCGTCTCTGGGTGCTGGAATGCTGATACTGGGTAACAAACTGAATTGCTCCTCTGCCTCCTTGAGGTACTGGTGCATTGTGCTATGAAAAAAAATGGTGTTAAATTGTTTTGTTACTTTATACCATATCTCTGCCCTGGTACAAATAATCTGCAAGCTGCCCCATTATCACATGCAACACACCATGAATTTTCAGCAAGAAGCTTATAAATATTATGACAAAAGATCATAAAAATAATGTTATCTCAAAGACCATCAAAGTAATTTGCCAGTGTGGAGATTTAAGTTATCTGCTTAATCATGAAGCAAGTCCTAGGAAGCATAAATAAAATTTTGCTTAACTGGAGCCAGAATATATAATTACATTAATAATGATGTACAGGAAAAAGTATCTTAAAGTATCTCCTATTGGGAAAAGATTAAGAAACATGGTAATTTAATAGATATGGCAGCACCTAAAATATGGCTATATTTTCATTTCCTTAGCTCAAAAACTTCAATACATTCAAAACATTTTTTTTTCTGTTCACCTCTGTGATATAGACTAGGGCTTCTTAAACTTTTTTTCATTCACAAACCCTTTTCACATTTTCACATAAATTTTTATATGATCCTAGATAATAAGATATATAAAATAGGTATACAAGTCAAATATTTACTGACAATAAAAATCATAATTTTCCAACTCCCACATTCAGTTATGAGATCCCACGTGGGGTCACGATCCACAATTTAAGAAGCTGGCATCTAGACCTGATTTTACTACAACGGGAAATATGGAATATGGAAATTCCTTCACTGAAGCAGAACAGCAACTTGTCTATGATTTATGGTCTTGGAGAGTTTTCCTAAAACAAGGAGATATTTAAGTGATGTACTGGTGGTCACATAGAGGCACTTTGTGTTAGATATGACCTAATCCCATTGTTCTAATTCCAAGGCTGACCCTCCATTCACTATGCAACACTGTTTCTTGGATCTCTACTGCCTACAGAATAAAAGTCTCAAAACAAAAGAATTCAGACTCTTTATAGTCAGGCCTCAAACTACCCTCTCAGGTTTATTTCCCACTAATTAATCTCAAAAGGAATGGCTATACATTTCCCTTTGTTCATGATATTCCCTTCCCTTAGAAAGGTTTCCCTTTACCTATCAAATCTTACCTGTATTCCAAGGATCAGCTCAAATGCTATCTGCTCTATCTTCTCACTCTCCTCCTTTGGGCCAACAAAGCATTCTCTTTGTACCATCCTTACAGAATTCATATGCTATCTTCTATCAGACTGTCTGCTCAAGCTTCTTCCCTAGGCTCTCAAAAATGGCATTTCTCACAGCACCTGGTACGGTTCCTTGCACACACCATAAAGAATAAGACAAAAAAAAAAAAAGAATAAGACTGACCTGATTAACTACTTCAAAGTAGATGCCGAGAGTTGTCGTGGGATCCAGACTACAGATTTTCCACTGACTAGTACCACTAATGCCATATTCCTAAAAGAAGAGGAACAAAAATTAAAGGTACTTAACTGCTAATGAAAAAAGTTTATTAGAGTATTACTTTTAGAACTATCTTTCCAGATAAGTTTCAATGCAACAGAACTATAACTTGTTTAATAAGGCATAAAATTATAAATTTTAGTTTGTGCTATTTTAAAATTAATATATCTCAAGAGAAATTGGGACCAATTCTCATCATATTACTTAAAAAGATACAAGTGACAAACTAAATTGAGGGGAACTTAAAGGAATCAAGTCTGGTAGTAAATGCAATGAATAAGGATTATGAGAGAGCTATTTAATTCTTTTCTGGATTTACTTTCTTGATATATACATATGTACTTAAGAAAAAGTTAAGCGTACTGACTATATGAAAACGAACTGTAAATAAAATTTTTCCATAGAAAAATTTGCACTTTTCAAAAGCATATGATTTCTTTAGACTTTTAGTAACAAATGCAAAAATGCCTATTTACAGTACAATGCTTGCTTTCACAGTTGTAAATTCAGAGAATATAAGATTAGAATTTGAACTCTTTAGAAAGAGGAAAATATTCATTTGACCAAAGGATAAAAATACTACATTTACTATTCTAGAGCAAAATATTTCTAGCATCTAAAGAAAGTGGCAAAATCCAAACCAACATTTAGTATTATTCTTACTAATTCATCTCATGATGTTGTGCCAGTTCCCTAAATTGTTCTGCCTCAATGCCCCTGGTTGCAAACCCCCTCCCCCTTCCTCACCATTAGGACTGAGATAATTAGGGCTGTAGAGATCTAGCCACTCTGACATTCCAAAAGAGTCATAAAACTCCAGATGTCCTATCTCAGATACCTAATTGGTATCCTCTATCTCTAAGTTAAACATTGGGAAATTCCCGATGTTCACCAGTGTTTGGACTCCACTCCTTTCTCCCTGATTTTGAAGCCATGTTTATAAAAATTATTGGAATCTCACATTCTTTGAGACAAAACTCTGATTTAGCCCTGGGACCAAATTGGATGCTTTGGTCCCAGAAAATCTCTCCCTTTCAGAAATCCAAATAAAATATTAAAAACTCTTTAATCTCTATCTTGTCTCAGTTTCTCCAGCATTACAATGAAAATGTTGAGTATTATTCTTTAGAGATCAGAAAAAGGCAAGTAAGCTGAAGTAAGGGGACATGAACTATGTATGGCTATCAACCACCAAAATCTTATCTGCTCACATTGCCTATTCTCTGGGAGAAGTTAAGAAGCAGGGCTAACCTTGTTAGCAAAACTGCAAAGCTAGTAAAGTTTGTTCTTGGGAATCAGTCCTACTATTTATCACTGCAGAGGTATATAGGTCTCATGGTCCTCTGTGACTATATAAAGCAGTATCATGTACAAGTACACAGTGCCTGACCTCTCATAGGGTCATTGTGAGGAAAGTCTTTTGAGAAGCTTTAAGTCTCTTCTTTGAACTCCAGGCATAACCTGGGTTTTCCCGCTTAGAAAAAAAGGGGCAGGCTAACAGTATCTGACTTCTTCCACTAAGTTAACATTAAATATTTGTTTGAAGCTCAATCTTGATGGTCTGTTGTTACCAAAACACAACTAAGCCTCTTAGGCAGCATGGACTTTCCACACAACAGAACTCAAGTATCACTTAAATCAGTTCTTCAAAGAAGCAAAACAATAAGCCATCAATACAAAAAAAGAAAATAAGCACTTTGAAGCCAAGTTCTCTCTCAAGTGTCTTTAATTTCATAATGAGTAGGAAAAAAAAGTTGTTTCCTCTTAGGGACATTGCCTAAATGCAAGCTTGAAGTTTATGGTCTATCAGAATAACAAAAAAATTCTATTAGGAACAAATCCTTCCTACCTAAAGAAATATAAAACAATAATTTAATGCACTGCCATCAGAACTGATAATTTTCCAACTTCTCTGAAATGAAGAAAAAAATTCTACTCACATTTTCTGACACACATGGCCCTTTCACGTTTAGAGATATACATGGACCAATTGCTCCTGAAATCTTTAATTCTCGAGAAGTCTAAAACACAATTACAGAATACAAAATGTAAAATTGAGAATCACATTCATCCCACAAACCCAATAAAGTTTGTCAGAAAAAATTCAAAAGCATGTTCTCTACAGAAAAAAAAATCATATGCAATTATATATAACTTTTGTTGCAGATCTCTGCAGGATAACTGTTATTTGATTAAAATGTAATTAATTCCCTCTATGAATTGTATATAAATTATGTTAAAAATAACTTATATATCCAAAGTATGACTGCTGTCAGCATCTGTTAAATTTAATTCAACTGTCTTAAGGCAGCAAAGGTGGCACAGTAGAGAGAGTACTGGGCCTGAGTCAGAAAGCTCTGAATTGATTCTGATTCAGATCCTTACTAACTGTATTATCAAATGCAAGTTACTTAACCTCTGTCTGCCTCACTTCATCTTTTTTTTTTTTTTTTAAATTAATAGTTTTTATTTACCAGATATTTGCATGGGTAATTTTACAACACTGACAATTACCAAACCATTTGTTCCAATTTTTCCCCTCCTTCCCCCCCCCGCCCAGATGGCAGGTCAATCAATACATGTTAAATATGTTAGTCACTTCATCTTTAAAGTGGGGATAATTATAGTATGTATCTCCAAAACTGGGTGTGAGAATCAAATGAAATATTTGTAAAGTATTTTGCAAATTGTACATCATATAAATGTGAACTGTTGTTGCATATGGTATTTTATCACTATTCTTGGAATAATGAGTAACTATTTTTTCAACTCATATTGCAGAAAAATTCATACAACAAAATTTTAAGTTTAGCTATCAAATTTAACATTAGAATTTAGCAATTAAGAGAAAGCAACAGAAACATGGTACCAGACTATGCAAAATTTGTCTGAAAAACTTGTAGGTTGGCTAACTAAAGAGAATTTACCTTCCACAGTCTAAGTTTTCTCATCTAAAACATGGTCATGATAATAACTATGTCTTAAGAATGATAATTAGGAATATTCTTTGTAAACCTTATAGCATATATAAATGTGAGATACTAAATTATATATAGTTCTCAATTGTCACCTGCAATATTCAACTCTGTTTTGCAACATCCCCTTTTTTTTACTTTTTCTTGATATCAGGGTCATCCTCATGACCATCAATGAACTGTAACATGTAATACCCATTTGCACTACAATGAAATGTTCCAGAGTACTATATTCCTCTAGGCTGTATTAGTTTTTCTCTGTATACTTGGACACTGAACACCAAGTATGTTTTCATCTAATACTATGGGTGAATATACCTTCTCCTTAACTGGCCTCTTCTTCTGCTTTCCCATACCCATGATCTGAAAATATGGTAAGGTAGAACTTGAGGTGGCCTGCTCTGTGTCTAAGAAATGAATGATTAAAATGGAATTAAAATTTCACAGGGGCTACTTTTTAAAGCTCTTTATAACCTTTTCCCATTTACCAGAAGATTGGCATATATATTCAAACTACCAGAAATAAGATAACTGAAATAAGTAGAACATTATTATATTTACATTCCTTATTTCTTTCTGGTACAAGTACCATGATACTCTCCTGTGCACTTATGTAATCTGATGGTATAATAAGTGCTAATATTCATAACACTAAAAAAAATAATAATAAATGGGGCAGGAGGAGAAGACTTTCATATCTTACCTTAACATCCAAAGTAGCACCAAATGCCATTCGAAAATCTCCATTGAAGTCTTTACTAAAAACTCTTTGGAAGGTCTGCTTGAAGAGAGATGTATTGAAGGAATCTCCCATGACCATATGACCACTAGGAATTTTAAAAGGAAGAAGAAAGGTTTGTTTCTTTCTTTCTTGTGTTTTTCCCCCTTTGGGTCTAATTTTTCTTGTACAAAATCACAAATATAGAAATATTTTAAAAGGACTGCACATATTTAATCTCTGTCAGATTGATACTTTTCTTGGTAAGGGGAGAGAGGAAGAAAAATTTGGAACAGTCTTGCAAAAATGAATGTTAAAGACTCTCTTTACATGTATTTAGCCAACAAAAAATTCTATTGAAAAATTTTTTAAATGAACATATATTTGGAAAAATAAAATATTATTGAGGAAAAAATGAAGAGCAGCATGCTCTCAAAAAAACATAGATAGGCTTACATGAACTGAAGCAAAGTGAAATGTACAGAACCAGAAAAACATTTTACACAGTAAACAGCAAAATTGTATGATAATTTACTATGAATAACTTAATTATTCTCAACAATACAATGATCCAAAACAATTCTTCAGAACTTATGATGAAAGGTTCTATATAGGGGGCAGCTAGGTGGCACAGTGGATAGAGCACCAGCCTTGAATTCAGGAGGACCGGAGTTCAAATATGGTCTCAGACACTTAACACTTTCTAGCTGTGTGACTCTGGGCAAGTCACTTAACCCCAGCCTCAACCAAAAAAAAAAAAAAAAAAGGTTCTGTCCATCTCTAAAGAACGAACTATGGAGCCTGAATGTAGATCAAATATACTTTTTCTTTATTTTTCTTGGTGTTTTTTTGGTCTGTCTTTTCTTTCCACAGAATGACTTACATAGAAATTTATTTTGCATGACTACACACCTAATAATCTATGTCAAACTGGTTGCCTTTTCAATGGAGAGGGAGCACAAGGAAGGAGAAAATTTAGGGGGTAAAAAGCAATGTTAAAACTTTTTCATGAAATTATGGAAAAAATAAAATATTAAATTTTTTTAAAAATGTCAACCTAAATTTGGTGGGCTTCATCACAAAATAAAGCTGATAAGCCATAGGGTGAGGAGTGTTTTGATCATGTTATCAATTGCAATATGCCTCAGTAAAAGAGTACCAACAGAATGAAACCAAATTTTCTTAAGTATTAAAGTTGCAAATATTAAGCAAAATCAACCAATATGTTCCCTTACTTCTCTCGAAAGGTGAAAAGTATGTTTCCACTCATTTGCTAAAATCTTTGATTCAGCAGCTAATAAAGTAATTAATTGAGTGGCCATTTTCAGAATGTTTAAATAGGAATCAATCTAAAATTAGGTTGTCCAGGACAGATTTTTAGAAGCTTAAGTCCAAAATTAAGTGAATTTAATTTTCTTCCACCATGAATCAAGATATATCTATAATATACACCCATAATATATACATACATGTATGTGCATATGTACATAATATGTATTTGTACACGTGTGTAACTTAAAGTTTTTATTGTCAATATTCCTTTTTTGTGTCATGCAATTTAGCAAATGAACAGTGATCTGCTGAGCAATAGTATGGTTCATTCTGTAGTCTAAGTAAATACTGAGTGAAAAGAACAGCTTTCAAAGAAAAAAATACAAAAGGAAAATAGTTCTTAAAGCACTGTTTTGAAATTTAACATAATACTGTTATAGTACGTATTGGTCAACCTGCCATCTGGTGGAGGGGGTGGGGGGAAGGAGGGGAAAAATTGGAACAAAAGGCTTGGCAATTGTCAATGCTGTAAAATTACCCATGCATATATCTTGTAAATAAAAAGCTAAAAAATTAAAAATTAAAAAAATAAATAAAAATAAATAAATAAAATAAATTTAAACATAAAATAAATAAATAAATAGATGATGATGCTGTTATAGTGATAATTAATGTTTATATAGAACTTATTATGTGCCAGACTCAATGCTAAATGTTTTATGATTTTTATCTCATTCCCCTCCCCATCTTCCACCCTTCACTCCCCCCACTCCCTGCCCTTGGCTTGCCCAGGATTACACAGTTACTAAGAGTTAAGTGAGTCTGGATTTGAACTCTGGTCCTACTGACCACAGGGCCAGTGCTCTATCCACTGTACCATCTAGCTGCCACCTTATTATCTCATTTGATCGTCACAAAAATATCATCCCATTTTAAAAATGAAAAACCTAAAACAAACAGAGGGGTTAGGTGACTTGGCCAGAGTAAAAAAAAAAAAAAAAAATTAGATGCCATGTAACACTGTATCTAGGATTTAAAATTCTATCCCTAATTAAACAGGGTTTATCTTCTATTTCTCTTCCCTCAACAAAACTTTTCTTCTCCCATAGTATGTTCACTTACCCAGTAAGATTTGCACAACACTTCATCTCCTGAAGACCAGTTTGATCAAGAGCACAGGCATAAATATCAATGCAGTGACCATTTGTAGCAGTACGATTAGCGAGCATTTCATAATGCTGCAACAAAGAGAAAAGCTGTTTCAAATCACATTACCAACATATTTCCTTACATTCTTTTATGTTTCTTGATTCTCCTAAGGGGAATAAAATTCAAATTTGTATTTAACTGTGAAAAAGATATTTGTTTTATCCTTAAAATAATAAATATTAGGGGCAGATAGGTGGTGCAGTGGAGAGAGCACCAACCTTGAATTCAGGAGGCCCCTAGTTCAAATCTGTCTCAGACACTTAACACTTCCTAGCTGTGTGACCTTGGGCAAGTCACTTAACCCCAGCCTCAGGGGGGGGGAATAAAGAAAGAAAGAAAAGAAAAGAATAAACATTAATTCTTCAGAAAAGCAACTTACAAACCTCCATTTAATGACATTTTACATTAACTAGAGTACAAATTAGAAAATTGATTAAATGTGGCCAAAATCAATAAAATCATCAATCATTAGTCAATTATTATCAGCCAAATATTTATGGATACTCTTCATGGACAATGAGAATAGAAAGTTGTGCTTGAAATAACTTGCAGAATGAGTGCAAGATTATTTATTAAAAGTGAAGAACCCCATCATAGATCTCTGAATTCCATCTTCCAAGCCCCCAGGGACAACACACATTGATCCTTCTCAAATGACAACATGGACCAAGTACAACAGTTTCTATGATTTGTAGCTATAATATGGATTTGTTAATAGGTAAACTACCAGTGTTTTCTTTCAAGTACTCACTTTGGTTGCTTTTTTCATAAAACGCGCGTTGTCTTTCTCTATGTCATGCCAGGAACGAATAGGAACCTTCAATTCATCTCCAACTACCATGCCTGGTCCTTGAGTAGGTGGACCTCCAGTAAACAACATAATTCTTGCTCCAGTATTTGGAAAAGTGCCCTAAGGATATTAGTTATATTGTTTTAGAAACATACAGATTAGGAAAATATGGTTTACCAGTTTTCCCAAGAAAATCTGAATGAATTTTCCTCTACATTTATAAATATTAAGATTTTTCCAATGCTAAATGAAGTGAGTAGAACAAGGAGAACACTGTACACAGTAATAGCAAGATTATATGATGATCAATTCTGATGGACATGACTCTTTTTCAACAATGCGGTAAATCAGTCCAGTTCCAATGGTCTTATATGAAAAGGGGTAGAACTCTAGAGAAGTATACTTGAAACAAAGATACTTACACCAAGGTGTTAACTTAGTAGAATTGATGATATAATGATTCTCTAATTTACATATACTCAGTACTTAGCATAGTAATGTAATAGTTCTACAATTGATGTAATTATAATAGGGTATTTAAGGGCTGAGAGAACTGGGGACAGAGTCAGACTGAGTTAGACTATGACAAAGTCAGACTGCTGGAGAAAACTGGGTCAGACTGGGACTGGATCAGATTCCTTTTTTGTGAAGGAGACAATAAAGACGTTAGACTAGTCCTGTCCATCCTGTTGGTGACTATCTTGCTGAGACCAAGGCCCATCCAGAGGACCTCCAAAAAGCTAGCCCAGACATTACACTTGTAATGAAAAGAGCTTCTGCACTACAGATTGTGGAGATTGAGTGTGGACCACAATATATTTTCACCTTTTTTCTTGTTACTTGTTTTTGTTTTCTTTCTCATTTTTTTCCTTTTTGATCTTATTTTTCTTGTGCAGCATGATAATTATGGAATTGCACATGTTTAACATTGGATTACTTGATGTCTAGGGGAGAGGGTGGTGGAAGGAAGGAGAAAAAAATTTGGAACAAGATTTTGCAAGAGAGAGTGTTGAAAATTATGCATATGTTTTGAAAATAAAATTTAACAAGATAAAGATTAAAAAAAAAGAAAATATTTTCCATTCAGCAAGGCATATATTCTTCCAGTTCAAACCTTGGACCAACTTGCCAGCATTTCCTATGACCCACTTCTCTTACCAGCCCCTCTCTGTTTCTCACTAAGTAACGGTACACTCAAATGTGAGGTAATAATGAATTAATACTTCCAAATAAACTAAACTACTAATTAACTAAAAACACTACCAAACACCAACCAAAACTACCAACATTGTTTGAATCACTGTTTCATTTAAGAAGTCACAGAAAAATCTAAATTACCTCCAATAAGCCAACAGCAATAGACAAAGCAACACCCGTAGATCGCAAAGGTCTTTTTCCTTGAGTTACTGGCCATGGGTCCCTTTGTAGTTCCCCAAGAAGATCTGTCAGGTTCATGTCAATCTTATGAACTGGCTGCAGAAACCTACAAGATTTCAAATGAGCCCATCAGTATCAATTTAAAAGCATTCTGGTCTTAAAAGCATGAACAGTAACAAACCTCTGTTCAACCTTAAATAGTGAATAATTTTTAATAATATGCCTCTCCAAGGAATTCAACAGAATGATTTATTTATATATACTTCCCAAAACATATCATTCATAAATCTCATTCTCCATACTCAAATTAAGCATTCTTTTTTTTGTTTGTTTTTGCTGAGGCAATTGGGGTTAAGTGACTTGTCCAGGGTCACACAGCTAGGAAGTGTTAACTGAGACCAGATTTGAACTGGGTCCTCCTGATTTCAGGGCTGGTGCTCTATCTACTGTGCCACCTAGCTGCTCCATGCATTCTTTTCAAAACTAAAAACTATCCTAATATGAAGGTTCCATTGCTAGGCATATAACTCAAGGAAGTTAAGGAAAAATACGATAAGTATTTATATTTATAAAAGATAGATATGCTAAGATTATATAGTAGCACTTTTTGGGATAGTGAAGAATATTGGCAATGACTACCAATTGAGGAGTGGCTAAACAACTTCTAAAACTTGAATTTAAGGGAATAATAAATACAATGATTACAGAGCAGCAAGTTTAGACATATAACATGAAACAAAGTAAAGAAAGCAGAATTGAGAAAATAATATGGATGACAAAATTAATAGAAATGGAAAGAACAACAAAACAATTGAAACTTAATGTTGTGAAATTATAATGTCCAAGCTTAACTTCAAAGAAGAGATATGAAAAGAAATATTCACCCCTTCTTTGCAGAGGTAGAGATACTATACATAGGAATACTGAAGATGTCAGATTTTTCATAGTAAGATTTTTTTAAACTGGAGGAGTTTTTGCATTCTTTATAATAAGGGATGACTATGGGAGCAGGGAAAAGAACTGATAAACTGGGATAAAATAAATTAATAAAAATGTTTGTTTTTTTTAAAAAATCCAAACCTTTATACACACACACACATATATATGTATGGAAATCTGATATTAAAATCTAAAAATAATGGATTAAAAAGCACTTAAAAATTTTTATAGGTTCAGGATATAAGTTCTCACTGCCTTCTAAAAAAATGTCAAAAATATAACTTGGAAATTTAATTTATAGGCTCAAATCTTTATTTTTCAGAAAAGAAAAGAGATTTGGCAACACTTTAAATTTTCTTTTACTGTGGGTCAAATAACAATCTGACCTTACCTGCTTGAAATAAAAGGTTGTCCCTGTGGCTGAACAGATCTTGTTTGCTGAGCAGACATAGCTGGTTTAGTAAGGCCTAACATATCCTAATAACAAGAGAAGAAACAACTCAGTTTACAAAATATTTTAAATCTTGGAAAAGTTTCTAATGTTCTGAGTTTTCACATCCAAGAAACAAACCTGTATTTGTTTTGCAGTCAAATCCTTGGTTCCTCGAAAGACATAGCTTTTTGAGATTCCTTCACAGCTCAACTCATGAACCTGCACCATTCTACCAAAAGTGATTAGACCCACCAAAGCATCTGGAGGAAGAAGGCTCAAGGACATCTGTAGAGACTCTTTTAGAGCTTGAAGGTCTTCTTCTTCCAGACAAGTATCAACCACATAGAGAAAAATCAAGGGTGTCTGAGGTCCTCGCTTAAGAAGAAAGAACATAACATAAGAAACTTTAAATAAATTATCTACTCCTCTCCCCCTAAAAAGAAAAGGTCTTGAAATCTATTTCTAATTGCAATTAAAACTATTCCCTAATCTAATACTTTAACTTTATATTATCATTAGTATTACTTTCAATAAACAAAGAAAATTGAAAAAAAAAAAAAAATCTAGCAAGGGAAAGCAACATGTTTTCCTCTTGTTTTGTACGAGCCAGAAAAAAATCATCCTAGAATAGCGTATATGAAAATTATTGTAGCAGGAAGTCTAGCATTCTCCCTAACATTAGATCCTTTTCTTAAAGCAGTGTGGAGGCAGGAAATAGCTAGAAGCTATTAGATTTAGAAGTCTACACGAAAGATTTGGGGGGGGGAGGGGAAGAGAGCAGAAATCAGAATGATTTGTCTCAAACTACTAATGCTAAAAGTAAACTATAAGCAATAATGGTAACTTAATCTTGGTATTCACTTAATATGAACTCTCATATCCAGTGATGACATGAGATTGATTCGAACATAATGGAATTATTAAATCAATTAAGAGTATAATATCAAGCTGACCATTATGACCAAATAAAAGCAATTAACAGTTGGAAGGGACCCTCAAAAGCACCTAGGATTCTTAAGCTGGGGTCCTTAATTTTTAAAAAAAATTTCTGATAACCATTTTTCATACTAACTAGTTTCAAAACGTCTATGATCCTATACATCTAAATTGCTTGCATTTGTACACCTGCATAAATACAAATGTTATTCTATGAAGGCTTAGAAAAGGGGTCAATGACACAAAAAGACTAAGGACCCTGATCCAGTCAAGCCCCTTTTCCTTTATTTATAATTAAGGAAAGTAAAGCTCAGAGAGGTAGGGGTGATGTGTCCGAAGTCACACAGGGAGTAAGTCACAGAGCTCAGGCTGAACATAGGTCATCTCACTCCAGATTCACACCACAATGGAGGCTGACTTTACCAATATAAAGGGAAGTAGAAGGGGACCAGAAATTTACTCAGCACCCACAATTTCTTTCTAATAAAATGAATCTGCTTGATGTTTAACCTGCTTGGAAACTAGGATATCAGAAAAGTCTCACAGTTTTCTTTAAGAGTTCTATGTTTCTTATTCTATGTTACTGAAGAAATTCCTTTACTAGAAATGTTCATGATTATCATTCAATCTAAAGAGTCTGAGCTTTACTATCACAACTTAAAATCATTTTTTAAAGTTCAATGACAAACTTTATAAAAAAGCCAGATTCAAAGTGAATTCATTTTTGTATTACAAAAATTCAAAGATCCCAATCTATTAAAAAATAAATAAAAATAGAATATTATCATTAATATTTATTCTTGAAGGGAAAGATTACATAAGCCATATGATTACCAAGTTAAACATCAAAGCTAGAATTTAAAAAACAAACAAACATAGATTTCAGTCTATCTGGGAACCATGCTAATTTCATGGCCTAAAGCTGGGATCAACACCATTTCTCCCAAGACTTAAAAACTTATGTGTTTTGACTCTCATAAAAACCTTCTAATACTACTGCCTTTCTCTTGTAGTTCTGACTAGTAAGAAAAGCAAAAGATTCAAAATACACACACACAATAAGAGAATCTCTAGAACACTGTTAAAGTAATACTAACAAATTACCTGTACTATGTACTCAATTGTGGAAAATTGGGGCATCAATTCTGCAGGTTGATTCATTTCGGATATGCCTGCATATGCTGGAGGGAACTAAAAAGAAAATCATTCTAAGGTATTTCTAAAGAAAAAAATTAAAATTATAAAGCTGCTCAATTGTATAATACAAAACAATTTAAATCATAAATAACTATAAACATATTTAAGCTAATTTCCAAACTCCACTTATTTTCTTATCTTATCTAGTTTTATATTTTTCCACTGATAAAAATGTCAATGCACATACTGAACTTCTGGCTCCTATTCTTCCTTTTATTTTATATTTTCCCTTCTTAACTATCACATTACATTAATATCCCAATTTGTTAACCCATTCTGAAAACAGACCCTGCCCCCTCCCCCTGGTTTTTATGTTATAAAACTCTAGTACACACTCAGATTTGCGCTTCAAAAATATTAAGTTCTCAGTATTATCACCAATAAAAAGCATGTACCTATTTTCTGCATTCCTGCCAGGACTAAACTTAGTGATTATTGTGTATTCTTTCCAATTGTGTAAGCACAAGTTGTTTTCAAATCAACCTTTGTTCTAAAAATTTAGAAGTAGCACATATGTCAAGTTGCTCATCTGCAATGTATGTATCTTCTTTTCTTTAGAAAGAGAAAATGTATCTAGGACCTTAGTTCAGAAGCTATAAATTGCCCGGGCCACTTATATTTTCTACATATGTGCCTCATCGTTATGTACTTTAACTTTGTGCCCACTTTTCTCCCTCCTAGATTGTGTTTGTAGGAGACTATGCTCCTGATGTTGAGGATGCTTAGTAATGATTATTCTTGGTATGCCATTTGAGTAAATGCCTTTGCTAAAGAACTGGATCTACTGTCTAATTAAAGGCAAGCACACCAAAGGGGAGCTCAAGAGTTAGCCTCTAGGAAGATCAACACCCACAGAGTCATTCTAAAATCCTGGAACAGTCAACATTCTGGAGAACCAATCAAACAATGACAATGTGAACTGAGAGAATGGCTCCTGAAAGGAGTGTCAGATAAGGTTTCTATTATTCCAGCAATCAAGTCTCACAATGTCATGGACATTTATAAAAAACATCTTTTTAGTTGCTTCATTTTAAACATAATTCACTTACCTGATTTCTTTGAAAGCAGAAATTACAGGCCCAAAGCTTAGCTCGATAATCAACCTGACTGTTACAAAAAGAAAATAAAACATTTAAACATATAGTTACTACCTTTAGGGATGGAATACTGACTTGCAAATTTAAGATACATCTCAATATATTGATATTCTTATAATTTACTGAAATGATTTTTTAAAAATTCTGCATAAAATTTCCTAATCAGATATACCAATTCATTATTTAAACATGTCCTTGTCACATCTATGGAAACTACACTTTATTTCACATAAAGACCTATTTGGCTAACTTTCAACCCAAATCTAACAGCTAAGAATCCTATCTATCAAGGTAGTATGCTTCCCAAAAACTCAATACGAGTTACAAAAATTCTTTTAATAATGAATTTTTAAGTGAAAAATGTCCTCCTTGCTGTTCCTCATATGCAACACTTTATCTCCCAACTTTTTGCGTTTGCATTTGCTGTCTCCTAGGTCTGATATTTTCCCTCAACTTCAATTCCAAACTTTCTTCAAAATTCCACTCAAATCCCACCATCTGCAGGTTTTTTTCTTTCTCTCCCTTCACAATGGAGCTTCCCCTCACTGCTTATCCTTTACCTCTAAGACTACGTTCTATGTATTATATGTATTTTGCATGTAGATATTTTCATGTCTCTTCCATTAAAATGTGAATTCCTTGAAAGCAAAGACCATGCTTTTGCCTTTCTTTGTATCCCTAGTGCATAGTATATCCCTATACATAATAAATGCTAATGAATATTTGCTGACTGACTAGAGTTCTGATAAACTATGTTACTCTAACCAGACTACATATTAATCTGTATCACAAAAGTATCACACATATTTTATTCTAATTATCATTTTATCAACATTTTTAAAATTCATACCAAAGTGGATTGAGAACCGCTTTACAAGTTGGCCTGCTACAAAGTACAGGTTCATATTGTACTGGAGGTAAATCTGGACGTTCTTTTAAGGGAGTAAATAGACATGCCAAAGGGACAACCATTCTTGTAGCCTCAAGGCGGCTGGATGGCCATACATTCCAACTGAAACGAATACCATCTTGCTCCTCATTTTGCTGGATAAACTCCAGATATGTTGCCATGGTCTGAAAAGGAACTGACAATAAAATTTTAATATAAACACATTTATCACCAGTAATAAACTAAATTATCACTTATCAATCAGATATAGGCATGTCAATAGTCTTTCCCCTCAGTGATCCCATCTTCTGATTTAGAATTAATATCGTACCTTTTGCTGCACAAAGGGATGTCACTAGTATAAGGAAAGACTAACTCTATTAAATCTAAATATATAAAGTCTTTTGCTATTGATCAAATATTGTATAAATCAGTGTGAAATCCCCCTAAATAAAAACACTGTAACTAATCAGGGCTGAAACTCTGAATAGGTGCACTGGAATCAGACCACAGAGCACTTAAGGCTAATTACCTATTGGACAATACTCTATTAGCATATGCTTGGAAAATTATACTTCTCACTATTTTGTGCTGGCTTGATCTTTTGGTGTATACAGAGAATTGTAGGAGGGATTAGGGGGTGGAACAAAACAAGACAGAGTCACTTTTGCTGTGGACAAGGAGGAGAGGAGGTTGTGGAGAGCTCGTGGAGTTTTTGTCCATCTCCTTTACATCTCCCCCTAAAGACCAAGGACTTTTGCTGATCCTGACTCTGGCTGATGCTTAGGTCAACAGGGAGCTAGCTCAGACTTCACAGAAACATAGCTCTTGTCAACTGTATAGATAAATTCACCAGCTAACGTTATTTTAGCTAGTCCCCCCCAAAAAATATGGAGGTTGAAAAAAATTATAATATTTGACTTATGTAGAAATTCCTTCTTTTTCATCAAATATGTATAACACTGTTTAGAAAACACACTCCTTAGATATATGTGTTATTTTATTATATTATTATATGTTATATAATGATACATATTATAATGATCTCATTTAATTCTAACAGTAACCCCATGGAATCTACTCAGGCTAACTACGGTATCACACGGCCTCAAGAGGTTTGACACAGAGATCATAAAAAAGTGATATAAGGTATACTTTGTAGGATTGGTTTGTATAATTTAAGCTGGATAGCTCAAGATATTTCTAATATTCCTTTGGTCTCTGCTACTTTTCTGGTCATAGAAAAGTTCATATAAGATCTGAGGAGGCAGCTAGGTGGCCTAGTAAGTAGAACCACTGACTCTGGAGTCAAGAAGACCTGAATTCAAATCCATCCTCAGATTGCCTCACAAAAAAAAAAAAAAAAAAAAAAAAAAAAAAAAAAAATCTGATTTTAGCATTTGAAAATAAGGATCGGTCTTTTTGTACAGCAAAACAACTGTTTGGACATGTATGCATATACTGTATTTAATTTATACTCTAACATATTTAACATGTATTGGTCAACCTGCATCTTGAGGGGAAAGGAGAAGAAAAATTAGAACAAAAGGTTTGGCAATTGTCAATGCTGTAAAATTACCCAAGGACATATCTGGTAAATAAAAACTATTAAAAAAAAAAAGAAAGAAAGAAAATCAGGATCGGTGCTTGGTTCTTTGATACTACGTAAGCTAAGTCTTTATATAAATCTGTTATTAGAAAAAGTATCCCCTCCCTTTCTATACTGTATTATTTCGGTTCAATCAGTGTGTGAAAATTGTGTTCCTTTGTGAACTGTACTTCCCTGTTCCATTTCTTCTATGTTGCTAATGTTGAAGTACACACAGAATCTTCTATTTAGTTCTTAATGGTTGTGCCACTGCAGTCTTTGGCCAAAGTGTTAGACTATGTAAGATCTTACTGTTTATTATGTTTACTGTTTTGTTCATTCAGCCTAATTTTTTCAAAGCTGTGTAAATCCCTTTTATGTCTATACATTCTGTTCATAACCAATGTAAGGTAAAAGCCTAAAACAACACAATCTGGCTAATCGGAACCAAATGGATAGACCTCCTAGAAAAAAGGAATTATTGCACCAAGTTAAAGATTGGCAAAGTGGTCTCTAATGGCACTTGCATATAATGAAAAATAAGGCCCAATTTGTCTGAGAAAAGAAAACATCCTGCGGCAGCTACTTAGCTCAGTGGACAGAGCACCAGCCCAGAAGTCAGGAGGACCTGACCTCAAATCTGGCTTCTGACACTTCCTGTCTGTGTGACCCTGGGCAAGTCACTAAGCCCCAAATGCCTCAGGAAAAAAAAAAATCCTAATTAGTTTAAACACCATACTGTAACTACATAAAACTGAAATAACTGGGAAATAGTAAAAGAATAGCGAAAAGACTCCTGGATTCACTCTCTCTTAAATGTAACTTCTGGCAAGTCACTAAGCTTCCCCAGGCCTCATTTTATAGAAGAGGAAACTTCTAGCTCCGGGTAAACATCCCCGGATTGATATTTCCTAAGTAAACGGTACCCTCACTGTTACAATGCAAGCATACACCTCAAACTTGACTTCGAAATGGTCTCAGTTCCTGTTCACCACCTCGGTAACCAGGGTTTCCGCACTGAAATAACACACCCATCACCTTTATTTTTCCACACTGAGATAACACTGCAAATATCACCTCCAGCCTTCAGATAAAAAGAGGTATAAGGAACCCAAACAGTAAAACTAAGCTTTGAAGAAATGTTGGTTGATGAGGAAAAACGACTGTATTCTGACCACACCGTAGTTTGAGCAGACATTAAACTCAGTAATCATTATGTAACGAGTTTAAAATTAAAAGAGGCTTTATAACGCGATCTGATCCTAAGCACCCATTTTAAAGATTAGGAAGCTGGGGCCGAAAGTGGTAAGTGATTTGCTCAAGACCGCGCCAGCAGCTGGAAGCGCGACCTTTCAATGGCACTCTTTCTGCCAACAAAAGTTGTGACTGAAACGCCAAACCGGGAAGATTTAAGCAGGAACGAAAGGACTAGGAGACACTGCCCGAGCAAGTGTACTCTATCACAGCGTGATATTTAACCCTAAAGGCCAGTTCTCCCCCAAACAAGATGCCGACCAAACTGCCCTCCTCCCCCCGGAGAGCGCCGCCGACAACTAAATTCTCTCCGGCCAGGTGCTTTTCCTCCCCCCTCCCAGCTTTCCTGACTCCTCTTCCTCAGAGCAAGCATCTGGAAACTCGGAGGAAAGCTCTGTGAAGCCCTCAGGGTCCCGATCCGCACAGTCCAGCTCCCCAGCCCAGGCAGGACCGGCCAGAACGTCGGGACACACCACGAACCCCGGAGGAAGGAGAGAGAAAGCCTCCGGACAAATCTACGCCCACAAGCTGGGTCAGGCTGCCGGGTCCCCATTGCCCTCAATCCCTCATTCTCCCCAGCTTGGGCTGGGGGACGCCAGACCCCCACTCCCGACCCCGGGCCGCGCCGTTCTCACCCCCTGGTCTCCCTCGCTCCTTTCTTGCCCCAGGCGCGGTAGACCATCAATTTCCAGCGCCTCAATTCCACTCACCTAAGCCAGGCCTTGAACACCCTAAGACGGAAGCGACCGGCAACCGCCCGGGCCCAGCGCCAAGTCCAGCTCAGCTGGACGCCGGTTGGATCCGGAGCCGGAGCGCGTCAGCGCCACGTCGCCCTAGCATCGACCAATCAGAGAAGAGCACCTCCTCCCTTCCAAAAAAGGGAAGAGGAAGAAGGTCGGGCGAAGCCAGGACCGCCACGTTGGGTCAGGGTAAACAGCAGACACAGGAAGTCCGAGTTCTCCTCTAATTCTTTCTCTCCCGTCCCGTCTCCGCCCCCAAGTTCTTCAAGATCCGTCTGCAACCAGTGACCGAATCTGCCCGTCACCTAGAGACTGAGCAAGCTGAATTGATGACATCAGAGCCCCGGAGCTGGGCGGGGCGGACCCGGAGGAACCTGAGGGAGTTCGGCCAGGCGCTGAGGGAGACCCGGCCTCCTCTGCATGGAGGCTACTTCCCAGGGCCCCTTGCCACCGCAGGTCTCGGGACCCACTTTGGTGCTTAAAAAATGAGGGTTTCTATATCAGATGGCGTATCAGATGCCATATCAATCAAATTGCCAAAAAAAACTGAGCTAGAAAAAATAACAAAACTTCTGGAAAAAGTAAAAGGTTAAAGGAATCAATTTAAAAAAAAAAAACAAAGAAAAACTAAACTTATTATAAAGTGGAAGTAATCAAAACCATTTGGACACAATAGTCAGTGACTATTCTATGTTTGACAAACCCAAAGACTCCATCCAGCATCAGGGATAAGAACTCATTATTGACAAAAATTGCAGAGAGCACTGGAAAATGGAATGAGGAAAACTGGGCACTGACCAACACCTATGTAAAGTCAAAATGAGTTCATGATTTAGACTTAAAGGATGATATAAGTAAGTTAGGAGAGCATGGAATAGATTACCCGTCAGATTTTTGGAGGAGAGAATTTATGACAAAAGAAGAACTAGAGAACATTCTGAAATGCAACATGGATAATTTTGGGTTACATTAAATTAAAAAGATTTTGCCGAAACAAAACCTAAGCAGCCAAGATTAAAAGGGAAGCAGAAAGCTGAGAAATTTTTACAATCAGTGTTTCTGATAAAGGCCTCATTTCTAAAATACAGAGAAAACTGAATCAAATTTATAAGAAGTCATTCCCCAGGTAATAAAAGGTCAAAGAATAAGAACAATTTTTAGATGAAGAAATTAAAGCCATCCAAAGTCATATGAAAAAATGCCTTAAAATCACCATAGATTAGAGAAATGCAAGTTAAAATAACTCTGAGGTATCACCTCATACATATCAGATTGGTTAAAATGACAGGAAAAGATAATAATGATGGAGAGGATGTGGAAAAATTGGGACACTAACCCACTGTAAGTGGAGTTGTGAACAGATTTGGAAAACAATCTGGAGAGCATTTTGGAACTATACCCAAAGGGATATAAAACTTTGCTATCCTTTAATCCAGCAGTTTCACTACTGGTTCTGTATCCCAAATAAATTTATAAAAGAAGGAAAAGAAATTTATACTCTAACATATTTAACAGGTATTGGTCAACCTGCCATGGGGGGGAGGAGGGGGGAAGGAAGGGAAAAATTAGAACAAAAGGTTTGCAATTGTCAGTGTTGTAAAATTACCCACGCATATATCTGGTAAATAAAAACTATTAAAATATTTTTTAAAAAAGAAAGAAAAGAATTTTACATGTGCAAAAATGTTTATAGCGAGTGTTTTTGTGGTGACAAAGAATTGGAAAATGAGTAGATGCCTCTCAATTGGGGAATGGCTAAATTAGATATGGCTTATGAAAGTAATGGAATAATGTTCTATAAAAAATGATGAATAGGTGATTTTAGAAAGGCCTGGAAATATACATGAACTGATGATAAGTGAAACAAGCATAACCAGAAAAACATTGTATGAGGATCAACTATGATAGTCTTGTTTTTTCTCAGTAATTCAGTGATCCAAAGCAATCCCAATAAACTTTGGATGGAAAATGCCATCTGCATCCAGAGACAGAACTATGGAAACTGAATATGGATCAATTCATACTATTTTCATCTTTTTTTCTTTCTTCTGATTTTGTGTGTGTGTGTGTTTTCCCTTTTGTTCTGATTTTTTCTCCCAATATGATTCATATGGAAATATGTAATAATGTATATGTACAACCAAAAAAAAAAAAAGGAAAAGAAAAGAAAGTGGATGTTGAAAACTATATTTACATAAAATTAGAAAAAATAAAATACTAGTTTTTTTTTTTTTAAATAAGGTTTTCTTGACACTTAGAGTTATTGAAAATCCCAAAGAGATTTGTTTATTTGGGATACTAATGTGACTAAAATAACTACTAAATTTACATTAAATATCATAAATTGTAAAAGATTAATTCATTTGAAGTGACAATAACAAACTTATTACATATTCAGATTATCAACATTTTATGACAAACATATTTTTCAAAACAAAAAAATATATAAGTGGCATATTTTTGCAAATCTCTGAATGTCTAGTTTAATAGAGGACAGACAAATTCTTATCTTTGCTTCTGCATTTAGCCTAGTGTGATTTATTTTTTTAAACCTAGCCTTCCACAATATGTGATTGAAAAATAGGTTATTTTTTAAAAACAAATAAAGCTATTGTGTTATAATGAAAATAAGTCCCTTGGAATGGTCTTAGGACCCACTTCAAAAACTTGTTTCAAAACAAAGTTCTTTCTTTTTTCTTTTTTTGCTGAGGCAATGGAGTTAAGTGACTTGCCCAAGGTCACACAGCTAAGATGTGTTAAGTGTCTGAGGCCAAATTTGAACTCAGGTCCTCCTGACTTCAGGGCTGGTGCTCTATCCACTACACCATTTAGCTATCCCCTCTTTTCCCTCCCCCCATAATATTCTTTCTTATTTCACAGTTTAGAAAACTAAAGCTCTAAAGTTAGAAAACTAAGCTAGCTCCCTGAGGCCTCAGGGTCAGCCAGAGAGGATAAATTAAAAGTCTTTGGTCTTTAGGAAGAGAAGTAAACAGACAAACTGCCACGGTTGGCCAAAGATGTGTCCTTGATTCTTGAGTCCAAAGTCACCAACTTCTCTCCTCCTCATCCTGCCCCCAAAGTGAGTCTCTGCCCTTTGTCACCCACCCTCTAATCCTTGCTTACAATTATCTTAACATCAAACATTGAGCCAGTATCAACTGTGAAAAGAGCCATTTATCCAAAACATATGCTAATAGAGTCATTGTCTCACATCAAATAGGTAATTAGCCTTAAGTGCTCAGTTGCCTGTACAACTATTCATAGTTTCAGCCCTTTACACTCTGATTTGGAACTATGTTTAAAGGGGTATCAAATTGTGCATACCCTTTGAAAATCCATCAGTGTCTCTACTGGGTCTGTATCCCAAAGAGTTCATAAAAAAGGAAAAAAGACCAACATGTGCAAAAATGTTTGTAATGGCAAGGATGTAGTGGCAAGGAACTAGAAACTGAGTGAATGCCCATCAGTTGGGGAATGGCTGAATAAGTTATATTTTATGAATATGAGGGAATATCATTGTTCTATAAGAAACAATCAGCAGGATGATTTCAGAAATGCCTGGAGAAATTCACATGAACTGATGCAAACTAAAGTGAGTAGAACCAAGAGAACACTACACTGCAACAACAAAATTATATGATCAGCTGTGGTGGAATTGGCTCTTTTCAACAATGAGGTGATTCACCCTCATTCCAATAACCTTGTGATGGAGAGAAATCTGTGGGAACTGAATGTGGATCACAACATAGTATTTTCATCTTTTTTATTGTTGTTTTCTTATTTTTTTTTCTCTCCTTTTTGATCTGATTTTCTTGATCCACATGATAAATGTGGAAATATGTTTAGAAGAATTGCACATGTTTAATCTATATTGGATTTGCTGTCTAGAGGAAGGGGGAAGAGGAGACAGACAGAGAAAAAATATGGAACACAAGATTTTGCAAGAGTGAATGTTGAAAACTATCTTTGCATGTATTTTGAAAAAAGAAAGAAAGAAATAAAGAAAGGAAGAAAGAAAGAAAGAAAGAAAGAAAGAAAGAAAGAAAGAAAGAAAGAAAGAAAGAAAGAAAGAAAGAAAGAAAGAAAGAAAGAAAGAAAGAAAGAAAGAAAGAAAGAAAGAAAGAAAGAAAGAAAGAAAGAAAGAAAGAAAGAAAGAAAGAAAGAAAGAAAGAAAGAAAGAAAGAAAGAAAGAAAGAAAGAAAGAAAGAAAGAAAGAAGGGAGGAAGGGAGGGAGGGTTAGAAGGAAGGAAGGAAGAAAGAAAAGAAAACTGAAACCCTGGGAGGTTCCTAACAAAAATTCCATTTCCAGATATTATGCTTTTTTTGTTCTTATCTCCTAAGCTTGGAATGTTTTCCTTCACATCTGTCTCCAGGATTCTTTGCTTCAAGTCAACCCTCATACCACCTAATATAAGGAGCCTCTCCTACTCCCCTTAATTCAACTGCCTTTATGCTTATCTCCAGTTTATCTTTTCTATAACTTCTTGTAGAGTCAGCTAGGTGATCCAGATCCACTAAGTCTGGAGGCAAGAAGAATTCAAAAATCCAGGGACAATGCCCATGAGGTCAAATAGAGTTGGACTATACTGATTGGGATACCTTCTTTATATGTAGTTGTTTGCATACAGATTTCCTTTTTATCAAAATGAAAACTCCTTGAGGGCAGGAACTTCTTTTGATTTTTTTGTCTGTTTGTTTGTTTGGTATCATCAACAAAATGCCAGCCATATAGTAAATGCTTAATAATAAATACTGTCAACTTGTCTAATAGGCTCACACAGATAAAAAATGGCAGTTTGGATTTGAACTCAGATCCCCTTGGCTCTAAAATCCAATCCTTTTATTCGCCAAGAGCAAAATCTTGGTTTGGGAAAAGTGGGAGGGGGATGCAGTGGAGAGAAAGAAGGCTTGAATGGAAGGAAACCTGGTGTGGAACCATGCTGTGTGTGTTTTAACATGCCTACTTCACATGTCTAGTGTGACACTCCTTGCACATGTTTAACCTGCTACCCTCTCCTTGCCATAAACACCCATATCAAAGGCAGGATGAGCCACATCAGGAAAGGAAAAAAAAATCATCCAGAAACTCACAGTATTTAAAAGAATCATTCAGGTGATGGATACCTCCAGGAGAACTATAAAAACTAAGTTGCACATCATCCTGGGGAAGGACAGCCAAGAACTCTGAACCCCAGAGCCTTAGCAATGCTTCTCATCCAGTGTCTATAAGCATCATCCTAAGATGTGGTAACTAATCTTAAAGGATTCACAGCTGCTAAAGACAGAAAAGAAGCTTCTTATCATCATAGTCCTAGGCACTTTCAAATGATTGATTCATCATCAGAAACTAATAGATTTTATCAGAACAAATAACATTCAAGAAGCAGCATTATGTTACCATCTACTTTGCTGTTGTATCCCAAGTGAAGAAGGGACCTGGAAACTCTAAACTCCTAGAAGGAGAAAATCTTCAACTCTGCCTCAGAGAGGGACCCCACCTGAGGGAAACAAGACAAACAGTTTTATTCTGCTATCTAGGTGGGGTTGGTTCAGTCCTGAGCAAAAGAATTCCAACCCTATTGAATTAAAACTCATTCAATTCTATTCAAATTCCAGCTCAAGCTGAAACCCAGCTTGTAGATGAGCCAACTTGGGCTGTCCTAGCCCTCACCAAGACACCCAATATAATAGCTTCCTTCAACCTAGGTCTTTTGCAGATGGACCTCAGTAGCTCACTCAGCTGCCAGGACTTTCTGTCCACTGAGAATTGCATTCTCAGTGCAAAACTCCATTCTCCAATAGATCTAACACTACAGAAGTCAGTCTCTTGGTAAACTGATTTCTATCTAACAATAAACTTTCATTTTGCAACTAATAATTCGGGAATGAATGAATTCTTTCAACTCCTAAAACCTGCAGCTGATTTAAAGGGGATTCTTAACAACTCTCTTAAAGCCACTAATCTAGACCGCTCAAACAGCATCATGAGGACTTTGGCAACTTTCAATCTCACTAGCAGCCAAAACTTCATATGTGCTGCTCTCCCATTTGAATGTGATCTCCTTGAGAGCCAGAATCTGTTTCCTTCTTAAGATTTAACATGGTTACTATCCTGGTTCAGACCCTTATAGACTTTGAAATAATCTCCTAAAAACCCAGAAAGACATAAACTGATTCAAAGTGAAGTAAACAGAACCAAGGGAACTTAATACATAGTAACAGCAATATTGTATGATGAAGAATTGTAAATTGCTTAGCCAATAATACAATGATCCAAGACAATCCCAAAGAACTCGGGATGAAGTATATTATCTGCCTCCAGAGAAATTATTGTTTGAATATAGATTATAGTATGCTATTTTTCACATTCTTTTTTTTAATTCCAGTCTTCCTATATAAAACTATTAATATGAAACTGTTTTATATGATTGTACAAAGATAAACTATCAGATTGCTTACTGTTTCAGATAAGGAGAAAGAGAAAATAAGGGAGGGATAGAATTTGGAACTCAAAACTTTTTTTATGTTTAAAAAATTGTTTTAACATTTAATTGGAGGGAAATAAAATATTATGAAATGGAAAAAAATAATCTAATTGGTCTATCTGACTCAAGTCCCTTTCATTTCAATCCAGTCTCCTACTTCCCTGTCAAAGTAATATCTATCTCTATAGATCTATAATCAATGTTTTACTATAAATAAACACTTATATAGACCTATAGAGATAGATAATCTTTAAAAGCTTCCATGTCATTCCTCTGCTCAAGAAGTTCCAGTAGCTCTCTAACTCATTTTGGTTCAAATACAGATTTTTGTTTTGCATTTAAAATCCTTTAAAACTTGACTCCACCCTACCTTTCCAGGTTTATTACATTATTGACATTCACACGCTCTATAATTCAACCAAACTGGTCTTTTAGCTTTTCCTCCTACATTACATTCAATTTTTCTTCCATGTGCTTTTGCATATGCTGTTGCTCCTTGGAATATACTACCCCTCACCTCTGCCTCTTAGAATTCCCAATTTCCTTCAAAGATCAACACAAGCAACATCTTTTAACCTAAGACCTTTCTGATCTCTCCTCTCCATTAATAGTGCCCCCAGTCCTGGAAATCAGCTTGTATTTTGTATCTATTTTGAATATGATTTTACCTGAAAGAACATAAGATCCTCAAATGCAGGAACTGTATCATTTCTATCTTTATATCCCCACAACTGGCCCATTGTGAGCCTCCTTTTTGTATCAAAAAACTAAGTAAGAATTAACAAACCAAGGCAATATTGTACAAATTCATGAAGATAATCTTCAATTACCTAAGGTTAGGATGGCAGAATTTAGATATTTGGCCAGTTCTAATATTTACAAAAATTTTCAATATTGGCCTGACAATGGACTGTATATCATCCAAGAACCAACCTAGATAAGTTTGGTGAGATTTAGCATCAGGTTGCCTTCAGTGACTAATTTTTTAGCCATAGAAGCTCACAAAGACTAGCTATGATGCTATTTAGGCACAGAGGAGTCACTTACAATTTGTGTCAATTCAAGGAATTCCACAATTCTACTTGATCTTTTAGATACTGACAATTTAGACTCAAGAACTTTCCCAACTTCTTTAATATTGAGGTCAGCATTGATTAAAAAAAAAAAAAAAACAGGGGGAATTTTGTTAATTTGTTAATTGAATCTTCACTAAAATGATTTTTAACAGTGACATTTTATTTCTGTTTCCTCACTGCTGTATCAACAATGAAATTTTTTTCTCTACAATCATCCTAGAGTAGGTCTGAGACAAATTAGGCACTTAGAAACTAGGCCAGATAAACATTTTGTTCAAATGCATAATGTGAGCAATAAATCCTTTTTCTTTGGTCTCAAACTATCAGATTAAAAAAAAGCTTCTCCAAGATTATGACTAGATTATTGTTATCCAGTTGTTTTCTCTGACTCTTCTTGACTCCATTGGCCTTTTCTCAATAAAGACACTAGAAGGCTTTGCCATTTCCTTCTCCAGCTCATTTTATAGATGAGTAAACTGAGGTCAACAGGGTTAAATGACTTGTCCAGGGTCAGACAGATAGTAAGTGTCTGAAGCCAAATTTGAACTCTGAAAAATGAGTCCTCACTCCTGGCCCACTGCTCTATCCACATACTACCTAACTGCCTCATGACTAGATACTAATAGAAATAAAAAATTTACCTTAAAGGAAAGAAAAAGAAATTTGGACAGACAGTTAAGTGAGCAAACAAGTGGAGATGAATTGTATGAAGATGGTCAGAGATAAAAGAGATTTAAATGATGACAATCATGATGGTACTAGTGATAATGACAGGGCTACTTGACACTACAGAAGCTGCCTCAGAGTTATGAAGACTTATGTCCAAGTCCTTCTGTGGGATGCTAAGCATGTCACATGCATTCTCTAAGATTATAAATTGCAGAATAATATCTGATCTGCAATGATAAAAGGAGTTTCCTCAAAGATCTAGACAAAAATAATTTTTATAGCATATTTGTAAAACACCTAAAGGTTAACAAAGGAATCAAGATGACAATTAAAACAATACACACAAAAAAAAAATCTGATATCTATCCTGGATAACTTGCAAGAAAGCCATCTTTCTTTGAGGAATCAGCAAAAGCATTTCATTCGACAAACATTTATAAATGTTTACCATGTACAATACAAGGCACAATGCCTACGCAGGCTATGACTGGGATTTAATCACTGTAAGGATTTCTGGGTGCTGAGATCAAGGTTAATGGAAACTGTCAATAAGCATCACAATGTCACAAGACTTATGACACAAAGGAACCTTTGTAAGTTTTTTTCAAGGGAAATAAACATGCATGTGGAACCCAGTTTCACGGAAGTTTACATTTTAATAGAAGGACTAAGAGAGAAGACAATACCTGGAATGAGTGTGACATGGGAGGGGGACCAGTGCATCAAATGTGAGAAAACAGACAAGATCACTCCCCATGGGCTGGAGCAAGGTGATGGGAAAAGCTTCATTCTTTCCCTTTGGGAACTGCTAGTCAATGAAGATTTGAGGGTTTGCCTGTTTGCAAAGGACCCCAGCTGTACAAGCATTATCCCAGACAGACAGATTGGCTAGTGCCTATCTTGCCTCTCAAGGACACACAAAGAAATCCAACGTAGGGCACAACAACAAATTATGTCAGCTTGGAGGAACTTGGTTCAGGACACATTCAGGCTTCTGCACACTCTGGGTTTAGTGTTTTTGGAAAATATAGCAAATCAGAAAGATAAATTCAGGGGACCTTTTAACAAAAGAGAGTTTTTACTTTATAATAATTGTGCCTTCAGCACAAATACTTGCCTCACTTTCTTTTGTCTAGAACCCCTCAATAAGTATCAAAAGCAAAATCTGGAGGCCTTTCTGACCTCAAACCTATTATATATTCTATCCACAATACTGTTGTCTCTATCAGCTAGTAGGCATTAAAATAATAGTGGAAAATAACATATAAAAGCCTGAGGTTGACTTTTCAGAATTATTTTTATATTTTCCAAATGAGTTGGCTAATTTGATTCAATTCAGAAAACAAACCATAACTAAAAATAACTCTTTAAAATGATGACAGTCATAAAATATTTGTGCAATTCATTAGAAAAAAATAACAAAATATAATCATATGGACTAACATCATAACGATATTATATCTGAATAAATTTAAATGAATAAAGTTTGATTTAGTTACTCTATAACTCAGAAAAATACATTATGTAAGCATTAAGACTAAATAAACTCTCTTAAGGTCAGATGTTGAGAAAGATAAATTCTTTTTCAGTCTCAGATCCGGGTTAGAAGTGATGTTATTGTTCCTGGAACTTACTTTATTAAACAAACAATTCAGCCCATGTAGCAGCTTCTTAAGTAAATAAAATTTAAAGGTGACCTTCTCAGAAAAGTCTCACATTCCAGGGCTTGCTTTTACTAAAAATCTGGATTGCCAGGCATAAATCATGCTCGGATTGTGACATTTAGAAAAAATAAATTTTGAGCCCAAACTGCAAAAGCCTTCACCTTTTCTTATGAGAATTGTATCACTTAACTATCATTAACTATCAGTGATCTATGCTATTTCAATTCTTGCAAGTACAGATATATTCACTTTCACATCTAATATAGTTTATTTACACTGTAAACTTATCTCAAAAAGTTTAAATCCATGATTCACATGAATTTCCACTTTGTGGAAAAGTAAGCTTTTCCTGGAAAGAAGTGATATGTCCAGTAAAGCAATTCCTAAGTCTAAATGATGTGTTTGGACTTCAGCACCAAATGATGAGATTGATGTAGCACCAAATGTTAGGGTAAGGTAACGTTAAGAGTTCATAATGGCCATTCTCTTTGCCAAAACTTAGGCTTATTTAGGAAAAGAGATGACAGACAAAATTAAGAGATACAATAGACATCAGAAATACTAAGTATGAAATAAAACCAGGACACCATATAGTTAGCAAGGAAAGATGTTTTAGCAATTAACCATGGAAAAGACAAGTTCCTTAGCAGACTCACAATTAATTAGGAGAAAGGAAATATTACCTGAGGTGGAAATATACCATTGACATGCAAGCTAAATTCATACAGAAGAGTAGCACCTTAAAGAATTAGTTAGCTGGGAGGGCAGCTAGGTGATGCAGTGGATAGAGTATCAGCCCTGAACTCAGGAGGACCTGAGTTCAAATCTGGTCTCAGACATTTAACACTTCCTCGCGGTGTGACCCTGGGCAAGTCACTTAACTCCAATTGCCTCAGGGAAAAAAAAAGAATTAGATAGCTGGAAGAAGGAGAAGGACATCATAAGGCATGGGGAGGGCTGAGGAGAAAGTATGAGACAGGGTGCCATGGTCAGATTTATAGAGGAGATTTCACCTTTGGGTTGCATTTCTGACTGGACACAGCAGGGTGGATGACCCAGGACCTCCAGAGAGGGTGGGATTATAAGGATTATATTAAACTGACCCCATCCGTGCCCTTTCCTGCTTGTCTCAGAGAGTAATTGAAGCTGATCTGTCTCAGTTTCAATTCAAAACTTCTATGGGGATCTACTGCAGTCTAGTGGTAGGTCTAATATAACAATAATTGTGAAGCAGTCATGAGAGTAAACAGTATTTAAAGATAGCTGTAACAATAGTAAGGTGATATGAAAACATCTGTTTTTTGTTGGTATCAAAGTCGTAGATACTGTTCATTCTAGTGTGGTTTGTTGCCTACATTCATAATTAAAGGAAATGCTAAGTTTTAATCAGGGGCTAGTGAAAATAGAATTAATATTTTTCCCATACAATTTCATAAACCTTTTTTTAAAGTCAATATATTCCAGAAGAATCTCAAAATTAAAAGTAATAAGTTCTCAATTTATCCTTGACTGCTCCCTACAGCATTTTCTTGAAGTAATCAAAGATAACTTCCCTGATATTTTAATCCCTTGCAAATTTGGAAAAGACAATGATTTTATCTAGATCAGATATATTTTTTTTTGTTTTAAATTTGATCACCATTATTAATCCATTCCCCCCAGGACTCAGCTTTTTGTTCTTGACCTCTTAAATGTTTTCCTATAGAAAAAAAATCTGGAAAAAGTTTTGGCTGCAGAAATATTTTTCTTACTATTTTCAGTTGTCCTAAAAAGGAGGTTTTTAAAAATATGCTTTCACAAAAGATTATAATGGAAAATATTAATTGTATGGAGAAAGATCATGTCAAACAAAGAATGGCATGCAGAAAGAGAAGAGGGCAAGTGCAAGATGAAAATAAGAAATACAGTCATATAGTTTGGGAAAAACATAGAACTCTTTAAGCCAATGTATTTGATAATAATAAATGATATATGATGTCAGGAAATGTAAATTGGAGATATTTTGGAAATCCCAGAGTACTGAGTTAATTTGCCCTGATTTCTTCTGTATGTCTTTATCAAGAAAAAGTCATACCATACTTTTATTGACAGGATCACTAAATTGATGATAGTCAAAGAAACATAGGCTACAAAATGGACCTTTGAGTAAGAAACACTGGGTTCAAATCCTCCTACTGAATGTGCGACCTTATACAAGTCATTTAATTTCTAAATTTTTGTCTTGCCACTGGACTTGGATAACTCTGGAGGAGAGCATGAGTCTGACAACTTTGTGTAGCTTTTCCTCACTTAAATCCAATTCATGAACAAGTCAAGATACCCTCATGGTATTATTTCTTCTTCAAATATGAGGGAGCAACAACAACAATAAAAACAACTAACTTAGAGAAAACTTTCAAAGATTTTAAGCTGCTGATAAAAGTGCAGATATTCATAATAGAGTGAGTGCCTCGATCTGGGAGTCCCTTGTTCCAGTGAAATCATAGGTCCAATTTCTAATACTAGCTACTAAATTGATAGATCAGGGATCACAGGATCATAATTTAGATCTAGGAGGCAAAGTCAACTAGTCTAACTTCTTCATTTTACAAATGAGGAAACTTAGTCTAATAGCAATTATGTGACAGTCAAGAATGCAGGGGTAAGGGACAGGATTTGAATTCAAGTCATCTGACTAAAATAAAAACACTATTTCTATTGCACTATACTGAATGAGACATATTTATTTAGATTTTAGCAAGGCCTTTGGAAAAACTTTTCAAGCTATTTTTGTGGGGAAAATGGAATGGTATGGATTATATTAGTTGGGTCAAACTCAAATAGAACCAGGGCCACTAAACTATGTAAGAATCCTTGCAGGATGCATGTTATCTTGGAAAAAAATGCATATTATTTTCCTGTTTAAAAAAAAGAAAGAAAGAAAACCACATGTTAACACTGCATATATTCTATTATAGTTTATTTTGTTAAATATTCTCAATTATATATATTTTTATTACAACTTTTTATTGACAGAACATATGCCTGAGTAATTTTTACAAGATTGTCCTATGCATTCACTTCTGTTGCAACTTTTCCCTTCTCTCCCTTCACCCCCTCCCCTAGATGGCAGTTAGTCTTATACATGTTAAATATGTTATAGTATATCCTAGATACAATATATGTGTGCAGAACCAAACAGTTCTCTTTTGCACAGAGAGAATTGGATTCAGAAGGTAAAAGTAATCTAGGAAGAAAAACAAAAATCTCAATTATATTTTAATCTATTTCAGGCAATACTTGGGAGTTTGGGGGTCAACATATAACTGTAGGTTGCACATCTGATTTTGGGACCAGACAATTTGAAATCAAGGTCAATTTATAAGCCAGTTTCTCCAATGAAGATTCCCATGGATCTACGTTTAGGTCTATGCTATTTAATACTTTAATAAATGACTCATAGGCATAGATGGAGAGTTTATCAAATTTGTAGATAATACAAAATTGGGAGGCATAGTTAGTGCATTTAATGATGGAGTAATGATTTAATAGCATATAAAAACTGATCTGATTCAAGTAAAAAGAAATTTAATGAATCTAATTGTAAACTCTTAAATTTTAAAAAAATCTATTTTACAAAATGGGGAGATATATACTCAGACAATAGTTTGCCTGAAAAGGATTTTAATCATTTATATAAACTTGATTGTGAATCAATAGTGTGATAAAGCAGACTAGAAAACCAAAGCAATCTTAGGTTTCATTCATTCTTCTTCTCGCTTCTATGAATAGGAACATGAAAGTCAATTCTGTTCTACCTTCTGTCTGATTAGACAGGTTAGTTAGACAACATCTGGAGTATGGGAGATAATGTGATACAGTGGAAAAATTACTGAATCTGGAGGGAAAGGATTTGGGTTCAAACCCTACCTCTGACATTTAATATCTTTGTGATATTATGCAAGTCAGTTAAATTTCCTGGCCTTCTGTTTTCTCACCTGTAATATGATGAGACCAAAGGACATGGCTGGTGATGGTTCTTCCCAGCTCTGTATCTATGAGCCTCTGAGTATCAACTTTAGTTCTGACCTTCACAATTTAATTTCATTTTTTATCTCTTGCTTCCTTTCTTCTATCCACTGCCAAAGTCCTTGAAGTCAAGATTTTTTTTTTTAATCTCCTTGTACTTATTGTGGAGTTACTACTTTCTTTCAAGTTTAACTCGAGATTTTTCTTACTCCATAGTATTTCATTATATTAGGGGTTTTCTTCTCTTTACTCATGTAAAGGTATAATTTCTGGGTTGGGAATTAGTGTCAGTACCATAGTTTGCCCCTTCTTGCATTCCTGAATGGGGTGTCAAAGCACCAATCTTGTTTCTTCTGAAGTTTAAATGGTACTAATGCTTGCCTGACACAATAATGACTAGTTCCTGGTTCCTTTCCCTGACTTTTCCCTCAATCCTGGGCTATGATACAGAGGTAGAATCAAATTATATACCCCCTGCCATAATCTTAAAACTTCTGCCCCCTTCTCCTGCCTAGAGACCTTATATTTATCTCCATTTTTGTCTCCTTCACCTTGCCTAATCTCCTATCTGGGATCACCTCCTGCAGCAGTCCTAAAACCCCAACTAGATTTTTTTTTATGTTTTATTGTATTTTTATTTAAATATTTTCCAATTACATATTTTCACTCTGATAAATTTATTTTTTCAATACACATTGCTTTATGTATCATATTGGGAAAGAAAAATCAGAACAAAAGAAAGAAACCATGGGAGAGATAGCCTAACCTTTGGCCATTTATAAATTGGGGGATGGCATGTATTCTTATACATTTGACAACAGTTCTTGATATATGTTAGAAATGAGACCTTTATCAGAAACACTAGCTGTGAAGATTTTTTCCTAGCTTTGTAATTTCCTTTTAATCTTGTTTCTGTTAGTTTTGTTTATGCAAAAACTTTTCAACTTAATGTAATCAAAGTTGTCCATTTTGCTTTTCACAATGTTCTCTGGTTCTTCTTTAGTTATAAGTTCCTCCCTTCTCCAGAGATCTGATAGGTAAATTATCCCTTGTTCTCCTATTTGTTTATGGTATCATCCTTTATGCCCAAATCATGTACCTATTTTGAACTTATTTTAGTATGGGATGTGAGATGTAGGTCTATGCTATGTTTCTGACATATTATTTTCCAGTTTTCCCAGTAATTTTTGTCAAATAGTGAGTTCTTATTTCAGAAGCTGAAGTTTACCCCAACTAGATTTTTAAGGTAATGTTGGCTTCTGGCCTTTGATTCATCTCAATTTCCCTAATCCTCAGATATAACCATCAACTACAGGAGACAGCCTTAAAGATCTTTGTGAGAGCTGATAGGATGAGTTGTGTGTGCATCTTTGTTCCACCTTTATCTCCATGGTCAGTCACCTGAGAGTTGCCTTTATCCTATCCTAGGTTATGGCTTCAAAAGAATATCATCTGTTTGTTATACAGGCACTTTGCAGACTTCAATTATTAACAGCCTCTGGAAAATATAAAGCACAAAGAAATGAATAATAAAACCAAGGGGATGTTTAATTTATTGTTATGCTAACAGCTGCTTTAGGCTCAAAAAGAAAAACTATTACAGTCTGTTCTGCTGCAATATGGCATATGCATTAAAAAGCACCACAAAATCACACCACAGTGCTTATGAGGAAACATAATGGGGGAGCAATACTCAAAAACATCACTAGTGACACATTAAAAAGATAGGAACTTTAAAAAAAATGGTAATACAGTTTTATACATATTAAATGCTTAAGAAATACAAAAATATCCAAGGCAATCCCAATAGACTTTAGATAGAAAATGCCATCTGCATCCAGAAAAAGTACTATTGAGACTGAATATAAAACAACACATGCTATGTTCATTTCTTTTTTTGTTTGTTTGTTTTTTTCCCTCTTCCATGGTTTTTCCCTTTTGTTCTGATTTTTTTCTCCCAACATGATTCATAAAGCAACATATATTAAAAATAAAGAAATTTTTTTAAAAGAAATACATAAATATCATCATAAATGGGAGCAGGATCCATAGAGATATTATTCAGCCTACATTTCAGTTGAGTTTCAGTACAATGATCCCAGCTACATTTGAGGGCAGTAGAAACTCCAGAACCAGAGGCCAGGGCCTCCGCCAAGGCTGAAGGTCTGCATGAGGCGGGTGGGTAGGGGAATTCCTGGGCTAATGGTCAGCCTTCCTCTGCCCACAGCTCCTACTGCAACAAAAGATATACAATAAGTATGGCATTTTACCTTGAATAAAGAACAGAAGTTTGCTTGTAGATGTGGGAGTGAGAAGGATTGCAGCTTGTGAATGATTGTGAAGGGGCAGGAGAGTTATCTGAAATTGGGTAGACAATTGTAATACCAAATGTGGATGAGTGTGGTTCACTACCCTCTTGTCTTTGTGAGAAGAAATCAAGAATAAATACACCAAAATTCACTATGCGCAAATTGTTCCCTAATATATCAATCACATTGGAACTACCATTTTCAAAAAAAAAAAAAATTTAGAAGAAATCACTAAGAAAGAAATCTTTTGCAATAGAAAAACACAAGCTTTTTGTAAAGAAAAGAGACAGTTGTGATTTAGTGTAGAGCCACCCAGAAGTAATGTTAAGTTCCAGCTCTGATACATGCTGGTTCCTTGATCCAAAGCAAGTCATTTCACTTGTCAGTGGTAAGGCAGTCCCCCACCTGGGAATTCTCTGGGTTTTTTTTTTTTTAATTTTTATTACTATTTTTTTAATAGTTTTTATTTACCAGATATACGCACGGGTAATTTTACAACATTGACAATTGCCAAACCTTTTGTTCTAATTTTTCCTGTCCCCCCTCCCCATGGCAGGTTGACCAATGCATGTTAAATATGTTAAGAGTATAAATTAAATACAATATATGTATACATGACCAAACAGTGGAATTCTCTGTTTTAATGAAATCACAATTCCAGTTCCTATTCTTTTATTTTAAGGAAAATAGAAATTTGGTTTTATGTCAGCAGGTTATAGGAGATAATATTAATCATTCAACAGGCTTGTGAAATTTGCAAGAAGGCAGTGTTGTATAGTGTTAGAGCATTGTTCTGGGGTCAGAAACATGTGGCTTCAAAACTTGCCACCAGGACCTATTAGCAAGCTGTAGGGCCATAAACAAATTAATGAGCCTCAGGCAACTAAGTAAGTTATAGTTATATTGTTATCTCCCAAATGAAAGGAGTTTCCACACCAGTAAAAATCATAAAAATATTGTGTAGCTAATATCCCTGATAAGGTTTGCAAAGTGCTGTAGGTAGATTGTCCTGTGTACGAAGTAGGACAGATTTTATTTTGTCATTTTAAAGATGGAAGATCAGAGACAAGAACTGATAAGTGATCACAGAGCTAGAAGGAAACACAGACGCCATCTAGGGCTGTTTTATGTTACAGACTAACTAATCAGTTTATAAGACAGAGTATAAATTTTTCATCCTTTGTGACAGGTTCTTTTTTTGTCACTAGCAGGAAAATGTACTTTTTGGCTTGATTTTCCTTTCAAATTACATACTACCACACTGGGTTTTATTTTTTTTAATTTTTATTAAGATTCATTTTGAAAATTTTGAGCTCCAAATTCTTTCCTTTCTTTCAGTTCTTCCCCTACTCATTGAAAAAGCAAACAATATACCTATTATGCATGTGAAGTCATGCAAAACATATTAGCCATGTTGCAAAAAAAGTAAAAAACAAGACAAAACAAAACCGTTTCCCTTATTGCATTTTGAATTGGAAAGTCTTTAGCTAGAGTGCTAATATTTCTAGGACCTTATTGCTGTAAAGACTACAAGTCCCATGATGCCCTAAGTTCCTACCCTCTCGTGATAGGTACAGCCTTCCTCAGTGGAGAAATAGAAGTGCGTTGGGGAAACATTCCTAGTTGGGATGATGGTTTCTCCTAGCAAAGCTGTGATTGTTCCTGGAAATGGAGGAGGTGATGTGGTGACCCATGGTTGGTATGGATGGGTAAAGAAGAGGCTGGAGAAGGTAAGACTGCTTTTTCTGTAAGAATTAGCCATGTGGTTTTTTATTCCCTTTCTAGTTCAGAGCCAGGAGTCTTGTGGACTGGTCACGGGCAAATGGTTACCTGTATTCTCAGCATTTTTCTACAGTTCCTCTTATTTTCTTCCTTCATGACTCATTTGCATCTTTATTTTTAGACAGGGAGAAACAATGCTGGTAATGCCTTTTTCCTTTTCAGAAATATTTCTACCCCAAAAATTATACATCAATGCTTAAATGTCTTCCTCCTTTGAAATCATCATCCTAATTTCTCCTATTTATAGAGTGCTTGACAGTGTAGAGGAAACCTGGGAGGTATCTAGGAAAACCGTTTTATTACATCCCATTTCACAGATAAGGAAATTGAGCTCACAGAGGTGAGTAAGCTGCCTGAGATCAGCAAATGGTGAGGAATCAGGATAGGTTTCTCTGACGGTTTACTAAGACTAGTCAGATCCCCCTTCTGCAGGAAGTCTTTTTCAGTTCCCTTGTACTGCTGGTACCTACCTTCTTTGAAATAATATATGATTTTCATGTTGTCTCCTTTCCTTCCCCTCTTACCCCCATTAGAATATGAACTCTTTAGGGGCATTTTTGCTTTTTGGCACCTGTCCCATAGTAGAGGCTTAAAACTTTGTTGACTGGGTCTTACTCAGTCCAGTCTTGTTGATGGAGATCTGGTAGTAGTTCAGCCACTAGCTCCCCTTTGCTTTTTCCTCAGCCTTTTTTACTTAATTCTTGCAACTCTCTCATCTCCTCCACTCCAGCCTTTTTTCCCATGAGAGCTGGAAGTACTTGTCTCTTCTAAGCTGCCTAAAATGTTACTAAACTATAAAACTTGCTTTTTTGTTTTGTTTTAGTTTTTAAAAATCCTACTCATTTTATTATCATTTAAATGTCTTTATTTTTCAAAATATATGCAAAGATAATTTTAATATTCATCCTTGCAAAACCCGGCGTTCCAAATTTTTCTCCTTCCTTCTCTCTTCCCCTAGACAGCAAGTAATCTAATATAGGGTAAACATGTTTAATTCTTCTAAACATATTTCCACATTTATCATTCTGCACAAGAAAAATCAGATCAAAAAAAGGGAAAAAAGCAAGCAAATAAGGTGGAAATACTATGTTGTGATCCTCATTCATTTCCATACTTCTTTTTCTGGATGCAGATAGCTCTCTCCACCACAAGTCTGTTGGAACTGGCCTGAATCACCTCATGGTTGAAAAGAGCCAGGTCCATCAAAGTTGATCATCACATAATCTTGTGTATAATTTTCTCTTGATTCACTCACTTCACTTAGTATCAGTTCATGTAAGTGCTGTGAAGCTTTCTTGACTAAAAAGTGCAGTTCCCCCAAAGTCTCTGTGTTGTTTTAAGCTATTAAAGCTTGGGACACTTTGTACTTTGCTAATACTTCTCTAATGAACCTGTTTTCATTCATTTTCCAATGTAAGTATTTGTGTACTCATTGCATCCTCCTCCTAAGTGGTAAGTGCTGTCAGGGCCAGTACTGTCTTAGTGGTTTTCCTCTCCCTATCCCTGATTATAATTGAATTACTTGCTTTAAGCAAATGGAGTCTTGTACAATTTCAGACATAACTGAACAATGAGGACAGAGGCAATCAAAGAAATGCAGAACTAGAGTGACTTAGTTATTCTGATCAATGCAATGATCCAAGACAATTTTGAGAAACTTAGGATATGATGAATTATGCTATCCATCTCTGAAGAGAGAATTTATGGAATCTGAATGCAGATTGAACCACAATTTTTTCACTTTATTTTTCTTGACTCTCTTTTTTTGTAACATGGCTAATATGGAAATATGTTTTATAAGATTTCAAATGTATAATAGATATCACACTTCTTGCCTTCTCAATGGATGAGGGGAGGAATATTTAAGAGGGAGAGAATTTGGCACTCAAAAAAGATTTTAAGTGAATATTTAAACTAGCAATTTTTTTTTTAAATAAAGAGCTGGGGCTGCTGAGAATTCTGGTTTATTTTTTTAGGGAGTCTGTCATTGGTGCTCCAAATTTCCACATCAGAAGTTTAGTCCAATCTTTCATATTTTGCTATCTCAGAGCAGCTGTTAGTTTTTTTAGGTTAATACAGTCCCCTATTTCATGTATATGAATACTGATAGACTGAAGATATGTAGAGCAGGACAATCAGGGTAAAGGACCTTGAATTCAAAGGACCTTGAAGTTCAGTTGAAAGAAATGTGAATGTTTAGAATGGAGAAGAGAAAATAAGAGAAAACAAACTGTCTTCCAAATAATTTAAAGGCCATCATATGGCACTGGACTCTTTGACTTCAGAGGGCAGAACTAGAAGTAATGACTGTAAATTGCAGAGAAGCACCTTCAGTGAAACATTTCACAATTAGAACTACTCAAATGTGCAATGGGCTGCCTTGAGAAGTAATGGCTCCTCTTCATTGGGAGGTCTTTGAGTAAAAGTTGGATGACCCCCATCAGAGTTGTTTTAGAGGAAATCATTCTTCAGGACAAGTTGGATTAGAACTTGTAACTCTGAAATTCTATGACTCTCTGTAAGTGTGTGTGGGGGGTGGGTGGGTGGGGTAAGTTCTAGGCTAGGCCTGGCTCAGAGTTGTTTGGTTGTCAGGCTCAACAGTAGAATGAAATGGAGACCTATCCACCACTTAACAAAAAGACTAGCTGGAAAGGATGGTGAACAAGGAGGCAGAACTGATTCAGGTGGGCACAGCTTCCCTGCCTCCACATTGCCAGGGAGATGTGCCTGGTTAGAAATATTTCAAGCCTGAGAAGCCCTCAACTACTAGGGCTTTGTACTTAGGCAACCAGGAAGCTACTTTTACAATTTAAGCCTACGTGAACTGGATCAATTAAATCTTAAGGATAATTTCATTGCCTTTTAAGGAAAAATATCAATCTATGTGTCAGGGACCTCATACTACATATATACATACATATATATATATACATATATATGTATATATATGTATATATATATATATATGTATATAGAGATATAGATATATATAGATATCCTATTCATTCCTTCTCTGTACCTAGTCAATTTTTATTATATTGTAGGCACTAATAAATAATTAAATGAATTGATAACAGTAATATCAGAAACCATTTGTTATGGAAATTATCTAGTATTATCTAATCAATTTGGTTCCTAAGATATCTTTCTCTTGTAGATACCCGATTTCCAGTGTTTGTCTCAAAATATGCCTGACCCAAGTAAGTTTTTATTTTTTTAAAATCCCTCTACCTTATTTTATCTGTTCTCATTTTTTACCATAGGCATAAAAATGATATAAGAGAAGAAAAATCATCATAATAATTTTCTAAAACAGATGGTTCCAAGAGAGTTGCATTTTGAGTTTCTTCAAGGACAATTGTCACTGAGCCACGAGGCAAAATTCAATTTTCTATTTTTTTTCTTCAGCCTGTTTTTTTTGTTCCTCATTTTTATAATAGTTTCTCAGAAAAAAATACCCTTTTAAAAGTCACATTTTCATGAAGAATAAAAGAAATTATATTTGGGGAGAGTATATGTTTGAGACGGTGTTTTAAAAGTATACTACTTGTAAACTGATTATGTTGCTGTATATTTTACTAGTACTGTGAGAATTTTTTAACTATCTATTTCCTTGACCTGTGGCTGTTGGTTTCTCATGAAAATACAAAATAAAAGCATCTGCCAAATGACATTTATCAAACTGTTGCACCAAGAAATTCTTGGCTCTTATCCCATGTCCTGATTTGTGTCTAATATATAAACTCTTTTTTTTTTTGAAATTACTATGCAATTTTAAGCGTTCACAAAACTATATACTTTCTTTAAAAAGTAGCTTGATCTTAAATGATTGTAATTATCATTATTAAATAGTATTAACTGTTATCTATATGTGTAAAATTAGTTGTAGCTCGAGAAAGTATTTGGCTGCCCTTCATGGAGTCTGAATTCAACTGTGATGAGAAGACAATCATCATAGGACACAGTTCTGGAGCCATTGCTGCCATGAGGTATGACTGCTTGTAAAATAGTTCATGGTCATTATCCACACCCAAAAAAGTATGCCCAAACATCTTCTACTTGCCTGCCTCTTTGCATCTCAAGTTTTTTGTTTCTGTTAGCATTTAAAGCCCTAAACAAGTTGGTTCTAACCTGCTTATCCAGCCTTATTCTCTCTCCTTTATGCATTCTTCAGTTCAGTCAAAATCACATTTCTCAGACACACTACTGCATTTTGCATCTTCATCCCTTCAAACAGGCTGTTCCCATGCTTGGAATGCGCTCCCTTCTCATCTGCTATTCCATAGTTATCAAAGAAAAGTGAAATTGGAGTAGCAACACTTGTGGATTGTCACCCATTATCAACAGTTTTCAGCTGTAATACATAAATAATAACAGCTTTCCAATTCAGTACTCTTTCCCTTTATGCCACATAAAAAAGAGAGGGTAGATACATAACTAGCTGGATGAGCAATTTAGAGCTGGGTTTCTTTCTTGGTTAGAGGGCTTTACTGTACTAAATGTTTTTGTTTGCTTGGCCTCTTACATCCAGAAGCAGCTTAAATACTGTATTTGTTCCACATTACAGAATTACTCACCAAATATAATCTTCTAGTCACATAAATTCATATTAGCAGTGTAATAAAAGAAAGGGTCAAATATGAAACAGTGAAATGGCAAAATTAAAATGCTAATGTGCTACAATGGGATACCTAAAAAATTAAGATATTGCTTTTGGCAACTTGTCCCAAGTCCTGTTAAGCTATATATTCTCTCAGTATGTTTTAAAACCCTTTCACATCCCTATTCTGAGACCTCACTATGGCAGAGGAGACTCTGGATTGTTTC
Source organism: Sminthopsis crassicaudata (assembly GCF_048593235.1). Taxonomy (NCBI): domain Eukaryota; kingdom Metazoa; phylum Chordata; class Mammalia; order Dasyuromorphia; family Dasyuridae; genus Sminthopsis; species Sminthopsis crassicaudata. The sequence continues at coordinate 160,681,514 of NC_133618.1, forward strand.
AGGCTATGCCAGTAGAACATAAGCTCTGAAAGATTAAACAAAGCCTGAAAAGCTTTTAATATTGATGTAGCAACAATCTAGCTGGCTAAGTTGGCTGTAGGGCAATGAATTTTTTATCTTCTGCAATTCTTAAGCAATTTTCTTATTGTTAACTTTTTATTTTATATGACCACTTCAAAATATATTCCTCTCCTTTTCCTCATCCAAAAGGCCATCCATCTCTTATAACAAAGAATAAAATAGAAAGTAGCTTATCAATATTAACCAACACATCATTCAAATCTAGAATACATATATATATGTATATATATATATATGTATATATATATATATATATATATATATATTTATATATGCTATATTCCACCTCCATGTCTCATACCTCTGAGAAAAAGGAGGAGTATATTCTTCTGTCTCTTATTTGGGGCTAAGCTTGATCTTTTTACTTACAGTTTAATTTCTATTTTGTTGTTGTTATGTTCTTTCTATCTGTATTGTTATAACCATGATGTATGTATGTTGTTTTCCTGGTTATGTTTTTTTCACTGTATCAATTTATATTTTCCTATACCTCCCTGGATTCTTCATATTCATCTTTTCTTATACACAGTAATATTTCATTATACTCACATACCAGAAATGCTTGAATCATTCCCAGTTCAAATGTTGGACATTGTTTTATTATAGAGTTTTTGCTATTACAAAAAATATGGCTATAAATATTTTGGTGTACATAGTATCTTTCTTTCTATTTTTGACCTACCTGGAGTCATAGAAATGGGACATTATGGGTATTTTATTCATTTTCTTTTTACAATTCCAAATTGCTTTCCAATGAACCAATTTGCAAGTCCTCCTACAATATATTAATGTGCCTAAGTTCCTACAAGCCCAAGAGTCAATGGGAATTAACTATTCCCAAATGTTATGATCCTTGCCACCTCCAAGTGGTTTTGCTTTTTATTTCTTATTATTAATGATTTAAAGTAGTCTTTTATAAGCTTATGAGAAGCAATTCTCTAAAAGAATTTTTATTCAAATATGTTTATTACTTATTCAGTGGGGAATTGAATGAATGATTGAAAAAGTACTTATTAGGTACCTACTATGTGTCAAGCATTGTGTCAAATGAAGAATACAAATATAAATACAAATTTATAATAAATATAAATTACAAGTTCCCTTCCCTCTAGTTTATATTCGAATGGGGGGAAAATACACATTAGTCAGTGGTAACCCTCTAGGCAAAAAGAGGTACTTTGATCCTAAAAGTTGCTGAAATGAGTGAGGCTATGGGAAAGAGACTGATATACCATTTTCAGGAATTAGGAACAATGGAAAAATTGATTTGATCAGTATTCTAGAACTGGAAGGAGATGGGGGCAGAGTTGAAGAGGGTGCCTGGGAAGCAATGAGGTGAGTGAAACTATCTAGAGGAAGGCATGAGAGTAGGGATTAAAGTGAAGCATGACTGGAGCCATCCTGAAATTGTGGACCAGTAGAGACAGTCACAAATAAGTATAAGAAGGGTAGGGATGGGGGTGATTCAGGAAGGTGGGGACAAAAGGGTTAAAACTTTCAGGGCAATTGCAGCTGACCATTACTACACATTTAGAAGGGTTTTAGTAAAGAAGGAGCTATCCTTATCATCTAAATTACTAGTTCTTCTAGTTCTGAAAAAGTTAGCTTGTAGAAGCTACATATTTCAAAAGCCCCTGCAGCTGACCAAAGGTAGGAGGATCCTTAGAAATATGTTTTTTCCCTTTCTTTTTTTTGTAATAGGTTTTTATTTTTTCCAAATACATGCAAAGATAGTTTTCAATATTCATTTTTGCAAAACTTGGCATTCCAAATTTTTCTCCCTTCCTCATCTTCTTCCCCTTCTCCTAGACAATAAGCAATCCATTATAGGTTAAACATGTGCAGTTTTTCTAGATAGAAATATATTTTTCAAAAGCAAATATAACCTAGTAATACAGGAAAAGTAGCTTAGCCACAAAAGCTGCCCTTAAATTGTTAATTTACTGAGATTTCCAGAAGCCACTTAGCCTATGAGGTTGTAGAAAGTTTCAGTGATTAGCCTTTGGATTGGGGATTCTGAGTTTCCTTTGAAGGGGAGGATATAGTTCCTTCCCATAACATATTGTTATAGTCTTTCTGAAAACAAAGTAAAGTTTGATTTAAACTTTTTCTTTTGGTTGACTTTGACCAATTCCAGGAAAGAAGTATTGTGATATGAGCTGTTAATACTATTTTCTTTTCTCTAGGTATGCAGAAACACATCGTGTATATGCTATCATATTAGTGTCTGCATATACATCAGATTTGGGGGATGAGAATGAACGAGCAAGTGGTAATTTAGGTTTTATTCCCTTTCATCTCTACCTTCCTATAATTTATTTTGATTCCTAATTTCTCATTTATCTATGCCCTGCTTTCTAATGTCAATTATCAAATTTCTTATTCTCGTTTATAATCCTCACTTCTTTCTTTAAATATTTCCCAATTACATGTAAAAAAAATTATCATTCATTTGTGAACATTTTTGGGTTCCAAACTCTCTCCTGTCCCTGCCCTATTCACTGAGATATAATAATATCCATTATATATGACTTCATTTCTTTTTTTAATTTATTATATATTCTCTCTCGAGGACAGCTTAAAGTCATTATTTTATTATACCATTCTGAGAATGTCAAATCTGATCCACAATGATAGAGAAAAAATGTATTATATTTACCAATGCAATGAAGGTAAGGATGGAGAGAGAAAAGGAAGAATCAAAAATGCAAGGAACAAATTTAGACTTTGAGCACATAGTGGGGAAGAAATGAAAATGCAACCTGTATTTCTTGTTTTCTTCACCCAAGCATAGACTATAAAAAAGCTATCATTTAAGGGAGGTCTTTGCCTTATTTAAGTTTTCATGTTTAGCCTGTGATTTAAAAAAAAGCCTCTCTGTGCAAAACTATCAATTATTCACTGAGGGGAAAATTAGGTATTTTTTTAGGCACAAGCCTTTTATGTCTGGTTAGTCTACAGGTATATGACTCTTGTTATCTTAATAGGAGTGTGGGAACAATTTTCTCTCTCCTCATTTATGATACAGTTTCAAGCCTTATTGATAATCAAGTACAAAAGTGCATTTGACTTATATGCAGAAAGTTTTAGTCCTCTGTGTTTTAGCTAGAGTAAAGTGTCTAGTTAATACTAAAAGTTGTTTTCCCAGACTTATGATTAGCTTTTTCCCCCTGTGCTTCACAGGATACTTCAATCGTCCTTGGCAGTGGGAGAAGATCAAGTCCAATTGCCAACATATAGTACAGTTTGGGTCCACTGATGATCCTTTCCTTCCCTGGAGTGAACAGCAGGAAGTGGCCAATGAGTTGGGAGCCAAATTGCACAAATTCACGGACCGTGGCCACTTTCAAAATACTGAGTTTAATGAACTAGTCAGCGTGGTGCAGTCTATGCTGAATGTACCTGCTTAGCCTTGGTGAACTCTGTTAGTCTGTCATGACCAGATCTGTATTTTATAGTCTGGATGCTCATTAAAGGACAATAAACAGCAGAGATTAAGTAACACTGCCCAAATGCTTAGCTTTAACCAAAGCACAGTTGTTTCAATGTTCTTTTCCAGGTTTGCGAATAATTATTCCCTGGACACGAAGTCTCTAGCATTAGGCAAGGAGGGAAGTTTTAGAAGCCAGGGCACACGCCGTGCTTCCAGGGAGTAGCAGCTGATTGAGGGTATAACCATGAAACAAAAACTGTTAAGAGAGACCACAGATATTCTGTGGCTGTGCTGTGGAGAGTGGGAAAAGATTCTCTTTGCCAACAAAGTAGCAGAGTCCTGGAGAGTGATGGGTCCCATTCTCCTGCACAGGTTCTCCTTGGCTCCTGCAGCCAAGGTACACAGGCTTAGCGTGCCTCCTGCTGTGCACATTACCTGGGAAGTAGCTACAGAAATACCACCTGTTCTACTGGAGGGCTACTCGGGCTATGGGTGGTGGTGAGGACAAACAGGTTTGGTGGAAAGAAAACTCTGGAAGGTCAGAAACCCATTTCTGAATCTGAATCTATCCAAATTTATAAAATGAGGGCCTGGGTGTTCCTTAAGAAATCTTTGGCCTCCAAATGCTAACACCCTGTGAGTGCAATTTGGTGTGGTTTTAGTGACAGGCTGTGTGTATCATACTAAAGGCTCGCATTCACAGGTTTGGGATATTGGGTGGAGACTTTCTGGGTTCACTGCACCTCACAAAAATTGTCTGCTCAAGTGTGGAGTGGGAAATTCAAGTCAGTCAAAGACTGGTCTTTGAAAATTAATAAAGTTTATCCTTCAGCCCCTAACACAGGAAATGTCTGCTAGATGAATGGCCATAGAGACATAAAGACTAAAATAGGTCAAGATAATTTTAAAAGAAAGAGTTAACGGGAAGATACTGAAAGAGACAATTCCACTGGGATTTGTAACCAGTCTTGCATTTTACAAGGAGGATTTCATCAGTGATCTCCAGTAGCCCATATATATAATCCTTAAACTGGTTAAGCCTAGGCAATTGCCAGAACCACCCAGAGATTAAATGACTTGCCTAATGGTCTGTGAGGTGTGGAAGATGGGTTTGAACCTAGGTCTCCACTTCAGTTCCAGCATACTATTCACTAGACAATACTGCCTCTATCTCTTTATTCAAAAACCTCCACTCAACATCAATGTAAGCTGCTTTGATTAAGTAATTCTTGGTGCCTAGAGTCAATAAGACTCCTCTTCCTGAGTTTAAATCTGGCCTCAGATACTTCCTAGCCCTTGTGACTCTAGGCAAGTCACTTACCTGTTTCCTCATCTGTAAAATGAGCTGGAGAGGGAAATGACAAAGCACTCCAGCATCTGTGCCAAGAAAACCTTAGATGGAGTCACAGAGTCAGATATGACTGAAAACACCTGAACATCAATAAATATTTCTAAGGGTTCCTTGACTGGATCTCTAGATTTTTGCTTCCTTCAAAGACTAGGTACATTTAGCTTGACTAGCTTTACCAATTTTTTTGTAAATTTTTTTTTTAATCCTCATATAACTCTGAAATATGGACAGATCTGTTTGGAAAAGGAAATGTAATTTTCTTTTTAAAAAGAAAAAGGCATTAATGTGAATCTCCATATTATCTTATATCTTTGTGGAGGGCGAAGTGCCATTTTAGCATATCCATAATTTTTAAGGGTGATCAGAGTACATGTAGTGTATAGAACAGTTGTCTCAGTTCAAATCCTGTCTCCACTATTTAATAGCTGTATGATCTTGGACAAACCACTTACAATTCCTGGACTCAGCTTCCTCATGTATAAAATTAGGGATTTAGGCTAGATATTTCCTAAGACACATTCCAGTCAGTGATACACAATCCAATGAATCTACAAATCAGAGACTATTCTAGAATGAATACATCCACAAAATGTGACACTTTAATGAAAAATAAATTAGATACATCTTTTAGAATTCAGCTTCTAAGCTACTGTTTAGCATTTATAAAGATTTTGCTTGAATCTTCCACATAAATCCTTAATGAACTCCCCTGGGATCATAGGAACTTGCATTATAATGGATGTTTATGGATATTTGATAGCTAGCTAATGAAGGAACACCCTCAATAGCATCTTTCACAGATGTTTTTACAACTTTTAGTCAAATACTTCTTATGATGAGCTCATTACTTTTCAGGGTAGCCCATTCCATTGTTCCAAAGCCCTTTTTGTTAGAAAGCTTCTGTTTATATTCCTATAACTTCTACTTGTTGGTCCTAGTTCTGCTCTCTGGAACTACAGGAAACAAGTATACTTCCTTTTTTATAACACTTCAGCTATTTGAAGACAGCAATCATGCACTCCCTTTTTAACATTATCAACACCACTATGTGCAAAAGGCTTAATTTTTTTCAGGTGTCCAGATCATTATTCATTTTTTAAAATTTATTTTTAATACACATTGCTTTATGAATCATGTTGGGAGAGAAAAATTAGTACAAAAGGGGAAAACCATGGAAGAGAAATAACAAAAAAAGTGAACAGAGCATGTGTTGATTTATATTCAATCTCCATAGTTCTTTTTCTGGATACAAATGGCATTTTCTATCCCAAATATATTGGATTGCTTTGGACCACTGAACCACTGAGAAGAACCAAGTCTTTCGTAGTTGATCACACGTTCTTATTGTTATTGTGTACAATGTATTCCTGGTTCAGCTTCCAGGCCTTTCTATACTCAGCTTGTTCATCATTTTTTATAGAACAATAATATTCCATTACCTTTATATAGCACAGCTTATTCAGCCATTCTCCAATTGACGGGCATCTACTCTTTTTCCAATTCTCTGCCACCACAAAAAGGGCTGCTACAAACATTTAGCATATGTGGGTGCTTTTCCTTGCTTTATGATTTCCTTGGGATATAGACCCAGTAATGGCACTATTGGGTCAAAGGGTGTACACAGTTTCATAGCCCATTGGGCATAGCTCCAGAATAGTTGGATCATTTCACAATTCTACCAACAATGTATTAGTGTCTTCAATTTTCCCATATCCCCTCCAACATTTTTCATTATCTTTTCTTGTCTTCTTAGCCAATCAGAGGTGTGAGGTGGTACCTCAAAGTTGTCTTAATTAGGGTGCAAACATTAATGATGCTTTGTGCTAAAAGAGTGGTATAAAAGATATTATCCAAGAAACACATAATCAGGAAAGATGGGCTGGCTATGTAGAAAGAAGGAAGCATAACAGATGATAGCCTAAGCACCATACAAGAACACACAGATTACTGAGAACCCTAAAGTAAGGATAAAAGATGGGATCATAGATGTATTCATGTATTACTTCCTCTCCCACCTAAAAATAAAATTATGTCCCCGTTTCAAATTTTAACATTCCCTTTCCTTCTGAGTCAGCAGACCAAATATCTCTAAAATACAAAAACAAAAACAAACTCCAGGAAAAGGAGTGCTAGTGAGATTTATATATTATATATATAAAATATAATTTTACAAAAAAATTATGATTACCTGCACAATTTCCAATTGGACTTCTTCACAGAAGTTTAGCTATGTTAGTCTTATGCTGGGATTAGAAGAAAAAGAAAGGTTTTTGCCACATAAGTATTAATGACACATCTTTTTCATCCCAGCTTCTGTTTTCTGGGAAAAAAATTCCTACCAAGAAAAGCTAATAGACATTTTTCACCATTCTCAGCACCCTGTTTTAAAGATTACTCCAAACTTCCATTTGAGGCTTCCTACATAGGCCACAAAGTACTTTTTGTTAGAATCAAGGGCAATCAGAATGCTGCATCTTGCCAAGTAGGCTTTAATTTAATCAGTCCTGTAATTCAAGAACTCCTTGTCCTGTCCTACATGTGCATATATTAACTCACAGTCTACAGCCACCTGAGAATTATGTCCCAGAGTGGGAAATGTAAAAGATCTGAAAAATAAACATTCCTTCAGAAAATAAGTAGAGGGGAGTAGGTGTGGTGCTGGCAAAAAAAAAAAAAGCAAGGACGAGGAGATTTCCATTGGTTAAGGAGACAACAGAACTAGTGGACTACTTGCTTGCTTCTTCACATAAAGAAATTCCAGCTCTCTCCAATCCCTCACACCTTTTCAGAAGAATGAGCCTCTCTCCTTTCTTCCCTCCTTCCACAAGCAGTGACACTTCTTCCCCCACTCCCCCATCAGATACCTGGCAAGAATAATACCCATACCAACTTCCTTCAGGTAAACTCTATGGGAAGGGATCAGTAAATCGGACTAAGTGGCCCCAGAATTTTCTCAGGCTCTATTCCCTTAAACCATTATAGTCATTTATGTTTTCTGTCTTACTCAACAGATCTCTTAATTATTCATAAATTAGTTTAAGGATATCTATTGTTGGTTCTCCAATATTACTCAAGGGTTGAAATTGTTATATGTGGCTTTCTTGAACCTATTACTTCATTGTATTTTTTCCAGTCATGCCAAGTCTACATCCAAGTGAATTCGGGGGAGGGGGAAGGAGAGTTCTGAAATCCTACTGATATGAGAATGGATTAAATGGATTAAAGAGGGAACAAAACATAAATAACCATAAAGGTATAACACCTTCCAAAATCTGTAAAGAAATAAGAAGGGGAGGTAATCAGATAAGGCAGGATTTAGAAGGATGTGTGGACTAACAGGGCTGGGATAAATTGTGTAATGGGAAAGGGATAAAGAGGGAGGGGAAAGAAGGGGTAAAAGAGAGGGATCCTAGTAGTAAGTATCCCTAGAAGTAGGGATCCAGAAGTAACCTAGAAGAGGTAGCAGAGATAAGAAACAAGAGACACATAGAAATACAATAGCAATGACCAGGAGAATTAATTGGAGAAAAAAGCAGGGGTAGTAATTATTGATCTCAGTTTGCTGAAAGTTTGTTGAAGTTTAAAAAGATTCAATCAACATTTTGTCAGCCATACTTAATGTTTTAGATGTATGGGTATATGCATATGCATATATATATGTGTGTGTGTGTGTGTGTGTGTGTGTACATTTGTATGTGTTTAGTATACATTAATATGTCCATGTTTAATTGTAGCCTGCTTGGGAAGGTGAGGGAGAGAAAAGGCGAAAAAAAGAATAAAGAAGTATGTTGAGAACAAAATAAAACCAAAAGGAAGCAAAGAAAGATGGGACAGTTCTGAATATAATCCCTTCTATTATGGAATGGAAATTTATTCTTACATATTTTGACCCCTCCCTTACATTCTTATGTGTACATGACAATGTTTTTTGTTTCTTTTTCTATCTTTCTTCCTTTTTCTATTTTCTATTTCAGTTTTAAATAAATACAGCTTTAAAAATTCAAGTTAAAGGTCATTGGCAGGCTCAAATTCTTTCATCTGATATTTTTCCCTATCATATTTATATCATACTCACTATATAAAACATTTAAAAATTTTTCTAATATTTAAAATAATGAAAAATACTTGCTGTGGTGTCTTTACATGCAAGATGTATCAATATATACTTTACAATATAAACTTCAGTAGGGAGAAACATGGATTTGCATAAATTTTAATGATCATAAAAGCTGAAGAAAAAATATTAAATATGTGTATACTATGGAAGCAGCAAGGCGGTTCAGGGAATAGAGCCCAGGGTCTGGAGTCAAGAAGACTTAAGTTCAAATGTGGCCTCAAGACACTTACTAGCTATGTGATCATGGGCAAACCATTAATCCTGTTTGCTTTAATTCACTAGAGAAAGTAAATAGCAAACCACTCTAGTATCGTTGTAAAAAAAAAAATCCCATGGATTGAATCTAGAGAGCTCTGGGGAATGAATGTGGATGAAAGCATAATATTTTTGCCTTGTTTTTAAAAATTTCTCATATTTTTTCCCTTTTGATTAGATATTTCTTACACAGCATGATGAATTTGGAAATGTTTAGAAGAACTGCACATGTTTAACCTATATCGGATTACTTACTATATTGGGTAGGGAGATGGTGAAAAATTTGGAAAACAAGGTTTTGCAAAGGTGTAGAAAACTACCTTTGCATGTATTTGGGAAAATAAAATGTTGTGCACATAAAACAAAACATGGATTCCATATAGAAAAACAAAGTTTTCACACAGAGTTTCCTGTGAATTAATACTGAAAATTATAAAATCTTTTCCCCCTTGTTTATATATACACATCTTTCATGTTCTGATGGAAGTCAGATTTACATGTCTATATGGAATATTAAATATCCAAAGCTGTAGGTTATCACTAAAAGAGCAAATTAAAAGACTAATGCTGGCACTTATGAAGGTTTAGTTGGCAAACTAGTCAGTCATTGAACGTTAATTACCTACCATATGCCAGGCCCTGTTCTAAGCGAAGGAGATACAAAAAAGGTATCTCATCATCTTATGCAGGAGACAAGTAATATCTACAGTAAAGCTGTATATAGGATAAACAGAAAACTAAGAGTGGTAAGGCACTAGAATCAAGAGGGATTAGCAAAAACTTCCTAGAATATAAAATTTTAGTAAGGACTTAAAGGAAGCCAGGGAAGTCAGTAGGCTTTGTTGAAGAGGGAAATCATTCTAGGAGTGGCAGTCAGATGCATGAAATTAAGGGCTTAAGTGTCTTGTTTGACCAAACAACTAGGAGTCTGGACCAAAAAGTATAGAGAATGGGGAGGTGAGTAGGATTTCAGAAGCCTGGAAAGGTAGGATGGGTTATAAAAAGGCTTTACCTGCCACCCCTAGGATTTTGAATTCGATCCTGCAAGTGATAGGGAGTCACTGGATTTAGAGTAAGGGGATGACATAGTCAGACCTTTCCTTTAGGAAAATCACATTAGAACGGAGAATGGATTGAAATGGGCAGAGACTTGAGGCAAGCAGACCCACCAGCAAGCTATTGCATAATGGAAATATGAGGTAATGAGGGCCTGCACTAGAATAGTGACAGTGTTGGAGGTGAAAAAGATGTATATTCAAGAGATGCTGAAAAGGTGAAACTGACAGGTCTTGCCAATAGATTGGATGTGACTACAAGTTGTAAGCCTAAGGGGCTGGGAGGAGAGTAAGGCCTCTATAGTAATAAGGAGATAGGAAGAGAGGGTTTAGGGTAGGGGTGGGGAACGTCCAGCTTGTAGACCATATAAGATCCATGAAATTGTTTGCTAAAGCCTGTTGTAAGTAAGACTGCACAATAAAAATGACTTACATTTTTAAGATAGGTTTTATTGTATTTAAATACAATTTTTAAAATAGTACAAAATAGGCAGCACTTGGCACAGTGTCTGACACATAATAGATACTTCATAACTGTTTATTCCCTTCCTCTCTCTTACTAGAGAAATATTATAAAATTCATCAGGGCATAACAGCAAAAAAGGAGATAGGTTAGTAAAAAGACAAAAGTCTGATGGATAAATTTGTATTATTCAAAATATAATCCACAAAATATAAAAACCATTGAAGAAGGCTTTTAGAATATTGGTAGGATTTGTTCAAGAATGAAAATAATTAGCATAAAGAACCAATAAGGAGAAAGTAGAATCTGAGGGCATTTACACTTTGATGAAGTCATAAGAGTCATCAAAGTATACATTACTTTAAATACCACAAAGGGAGAGAGTAAAAGGAATATTAAACACACAAAATTATTCATCCTATACCAAGGAAAAGTTAACTTTATTTTGATTTGTCATTAAATAAGAATGATGGGCAACAATGGAAGCGAGCCATTGATATTAAAAATAAAGCAAATGTTTCCAATAAAATCAATGATTTTACTAAACAAGAATATAATTAACACCTATATACTGAAAAAAGACATATATCCTTGGTAAATGTCATTATTTTGGCTTGAAGTTTTTTTTTGTTTTTTTTTTTTTTTTTAAAAACTTGTTATACTACTTCTCTATCCCAGCCCAATAACAAGATGGTTTGAAAACAGACAAATGTTAGCAGGCACCATGGCAGTCACCTTACCGTCACTTGCTTCAGTCCACCAAGGGGCACCTCGAGAGGCCAGCATGAATTTGCTTGGGGAACCTTTCCTCATTCCCAACTTAATCACAAATGTCCAATTCCTAAGTTCCTACCAAGCAGTAGATATCCATTTTCGGGATGTCAACATCCCATCCCCTTCTTGGCTGGAAATAACGCAGACATTTTAACCTTTGGGTCCACTCAAACTATCCCCTTCCCAACAGTCACTGGTTGAGGACTCTCTGTTCTGCCATTGCTCCCTAAGATCTACAGTCTTACCATCATCAGCCCCTGCTGTTTTGTCAGCTGGACTCACAGCCTTTTCACCTGCCATGAAGATGAATTCTCCCTTACGTGCATGAGTTATAACAGCATGAGTTCCTTGAAGGCAGGAACCATTTCCCCTTTCTTTTTGTTTCTTCAAAATTTAGTACTATTCTTGCCAAATAGTATATTCAGTTGCTTTTCTGTTCCATGATGTTCCAATGCCTAACTTTTCCACATATCCACCTAGTCTGCATTTGTTGTCCTTGCTGTTGCTGTTGCTGCTGCTACTTACCTTTAATCCTTTTCATCTGGGAAGCTTTCAATTTCTTGCTCAAATGATAAGGTAATGATAAGTACCAATAATACTGGTAGTGAGGCAGATATAATGCTTTTTCACAGTTTCTGCATTAGTCAGCTTAAAATTACTTGTCTCCAGCAGCAACATAGGAAGGGGAAATTTCCAATTCCCTTTATTACCTTTGTCCTTGGCAAATTAAGAATTATTTTGTAGTTTAGTTTTCCTCTTAACAATCATTCAAAAATAATCCTTTACAGCTTGGAGGTGAATTCCTTCTATTCTGACGGTCCTTTATTAGTAGAAGGAATGGTTTTACTATTAATCTCTAATAGGTACCACATGGACTTTTGGTCCCTCATCAATATATATCAGGATTTTTAATCTTTATAAATATCAATATGTTTCTCACAGCAGGAAGTCTGTATTTTTTTAGCGAAGTCTGCTTTTAACCAATTTCAATATTTCATGATAATTATAATTCTTGGCTTTCAAAGTAACTTCATTTTCTTCCTGCATTTGTAAAATGTGAGAAGAATGTATATTTTACTATTAAAATTCCAGCCACTCGGTCATATATACACAATTTGATGGTGAAATTTCACCACCTTCATGGCAGTCATCAAAAACCTGTGGGAACAAAAGAAAAAGTTTCCAATTAATCTTAAATTTAAAAAACAATTTCACTACAGACACAGATGTCAATTATATCATACCTTACTATAACAAAAAATCTACAATCTTCAAAATGAAATTCTTTGAATTTTAAAGAATTGAGATAGTGCCTAATAATGGATCATCACAGGATCTGACTTTCAGTTGCAAGGTAAATTTATCAATAAATATGAGAATTTTTAATATACCACTAAAATGAAATGCTCATATTAATCATTTTACCTAGGGTGGAAGCATGAAGTAGGCAGCTAGACTAGGCATAAAGAAAAGCTTAGTTTAAATCCTGCCACGGCACTTAATGGTTGTATGAACATAGAAAAATCATGTAACCCTTCTGTGGTTCCTGTACTTTAAAATACAGGCTATCAAAAAAATAAAAAGAATGATCTTCTAAGCCACATGACTTGAGTTTTCTCAATTTCCTTATCTCTTTACCTTAACATTTCTGTTTTAATTAATTTATTTCTTCCCTCCCTTTTTCTTTCTTAAGATCTTTATTAATCATCTCTCCTTTCTTGCATTTTTAATCTATCAAATGTACCTATCAACATGTTCAGTTTTCTCTAATCTCCTCCAATTCTCCCCTTATGTTCTCAACAAATTTCTTAAGAGAAATTAAGTCTACACTTCTTGTTTTTATTCTTCCATCCCCTATAAATCCTTGCAATTAAGACTTTTTTTTGCTCTATTCAAAGACCTTTTAATATTTGATCTAATAGCTTTATTTTTCTCATTCCTTCTAAAGGTGAAATTGTCAAACACTCCTTATTCCTGAAATCTTATACTCAACTTGCTTTTTACATTCCAAATGCTGAACTTTGCATTTCTACTCACTAAATCAGTACTTTTTTCTGACTTTCAAATTTCTATCACTGGCACTCAAGTTGGAAAACATTGAGGTCATCTTTGATTCTTCTCTCTCTTATTTGTGAAATATAGCCAGTTGCTAAGACCACTGAAACATTTTATCTCCATAGAGTCACTTATAAATCATAATTCTACTATCTTAGGTGGGATCCGTATTATCTTACCATCAACCAATAAAAGTATAATGGAAAAAGCACTAAAGCCTTGAAAGTTCTGGGTTTGAATTCTCCCTCTAAAATTTACTAGTGGAGATGATCTTGGACAAATCACTTAATCTTTACAAGTCTGAGTTTCCCCAACTGTAAAATGGAGAAAATATCTGTATTATTTTCCTCAAGGAGCTATTGTGAGAATCAAATGAGCTAATATAAAATGTTTTGTAAAAATTAAAGCTTAACACAATTGCCAGTTTTGATTACAGGAGTTTTGTATGAGTGGCATAAATGTTTTCCCATTTCCTTCAACCTATCTTTTATACTGTCTCCAGATTAATCAGCACTAGAAGAACTAGAATTTAAGACTGTCTTGAAAGACCAATCTGTATCAATTGATTTACCTTATTTTTTTTAATCCATAAGGCAAAGAAAAGAGAAAGTAAGATGAATTTTGTTTCATAGGAAAATTTGTGTGTGTGTGTATGTGTGAGAATTAGTGTGTCTGGTCCTTTCAGTATTAAAGTAAAATTCTAATCATGCCATTAAACTGTTCAAAAACTTTCAATAGTTGCTCATTTCCAACTGAATGGCTCAGAATGGCATCTCAGTATCCTAAGATATTAAAACAGAATATAGCCTTAAACTATTTTTCTGGTCTAATTTCTTACTAACTTCCTACTACTTCTGTACCTGGTCAAACCAAACCATTAATCATGCTCTGAATCTATCTTGTGCTTTCCCACCTATGTGCTTTTAGTTAGACTATCCTTTTGCCTAGAAATCCATGCTTAAGTTCTTCCCTTTGTGGAAATGTTACTCATTTTTAAAATCTCCATTTTAAAATCACTTTCATGAAATACAGCCTTCTATACCTTCACAGGATGAAGTGATTTCTCTGTCTTTTGAATCTGATAGCACTGTTTTTATTTCTTGAGTTTGTTTTCAATATAAATGTAGTAAGAGCAGTGTGAATTTGAGATCAGAAGATTTGGATTTATTTCCTGACTGATAATTAATGTCTGTGAGACTATTTCTTCATCTATAAAAAGGAACAATGATACTTAAGACTATCTACCTTTCAAGGATGTGGTGAAAAAGCATTTTGTAAACCTTTAAATATTATATAAATGTGAACTATTATCATATTGTCTTCCTCTACCACTAGCTTAAGTTTCTTATGTGTATGTAATGTATAAAATATATACATAATATGTATGTGTGTATGAAGAAATGAGTTTATATGTATGTGTGCACACACATGTATATAAAATAATAAAAGTATTATTCATCTTTGTATTGTTCATGATGTCTTGTATATAGAGTATTTGATAAAATATTTTTTCAAATAAATGAATACAAGTAGATTTATAAATATGAAGATTTTGCTATCAAACATTTTACATCTTACAAAAATTGTAGCACGAATTTTTAATGCTAGAATGCTATCAGGAAAAAATTAAATTTTACCTTTATTTATATATGAAATAATTAGAGCATAAAAAGCCCAATTGCAGGGGCAGTTAGGTGGATAGAGCACCAGCTCTGAAGTCAGGAGGACCCGAATTCAAATTTGACTTCAGACAATTAACACTTCCTTGCTGTGTGATCTTGGGCAAGTCACTTGGGCAAGAACCCCAATTACTTCAGGAAAAAAGAACAATTCAACAGCAAATCTTAATAAAAGACAAGGAGCTAAAGAATATTTTGTAGAGAAAAGGTAAATGATTTGTTCACTTGATAAAACTAATTAGCTTTGGAGCTTAAAAATTCAAATTTTCTAACTCTCAGGGGTGCACAGTCCATTCTTGATCTCATAATAAATGAGTGTGCAAAAAAGACACAATCTGCTCAATAACTGACCAATGAGCCCAAAAATTATGATAGCAAATTCATATGTGATAGCTCATGCTTACCCACAACAGTCTTTCAACTAGTTTTATTTCTACTAGGTTATCTATTTAGTATGTTCATTTTGATAACAATTAAAAAATATAAAATATCCTAACTTACCGGACAGAGTCCACAAGGTGCTCGAACTAAGCCAGTAGGCTGTATGATTGGACTAACAGCCCGATACAGTTTCATATGTCCATCTACACTGCCAACTGTACCTTCCTTGGCAGCAATGATGGTCATTTCCACCTTGCCATCATAAATAAGTGTATTCAAAATTGTTTCAATGTCTTCCATGGACAATTCCACCTTAAAAAAACAAAAAACAAAAAAACGCTCATGATACTATGTATAACAGAGATTTAAAGGTTCATATACAAGGCTCTTTTTCTGTTTTTTGTTTAAAATGTTTAAACATAGAAACTGTTCATATTTGTCACATGTACAACAGAGGAGGAAAAAATTATAAAAACTGCAATAATAGATGATCGTATGTCATTTTAAGGTTTACTAAGTAGTATTTTTATTCTTTTGAGTCAAGTCAACAAGTAGTTAATAAGCACTTACTACATTCCTGGCATTGTGAATATCATTTGTGAGCCCAACAACAACCTTATAAGGCAAGATTTACATGTATTATTGTAGCCATTTACGGATAAAAAACTGAATCTCAGAGAATTTAAATGTCTAGTTCATGGTTAAATAGTAATTGTTAGAGATAGGATTTGATCATAAGTCTACCTGACTCCATGTCTCATGACATTTTTGAGATGCAGCCTTTACAAGTTAAAATTCAATTTCCTTCAGATGAACAAGCATTTATTCAGGTTTTGCTATATGGCAGGTACTATTCCAAGCACCAGGATACAAAGACAAATATGAATCCAATTCCTAACCTCAAGGAGCTTACATTTTGCTGGACAGAAATAGCATAGACAAGTAAATATAAAATATATGCAAACTAAATATAAAGCAATTTCAATGGAGTATGGTGAAGAGAAATAGAAATAACTCATTAATCAAAGCTCTCTGAAGGAGGCAAAACTTGAGTTAGGGATTACAAAAGCAGAAGTAATAAAGAAGAATATTATTAGACTAGGTGCTAGGAAGGATCTTAGAAGCTATCTAGTTCTACCTCCTGCATTTAGTTTAAGAGGTAACGGATTCTGGGGCAGCTAAGTGGCACAATGGATAGAGCAGCAGCCCTGAATTTAGGAGGACCCGAGTTCAAATCTAATCTCAGATACTTAACACTTCCTAGCTGTGTGACCCTGGGCAAGTCACTTAACCCCAGCCTCAGAAAAAAAAAAAAAAGAGGTAATGGATGCCCAAAGACTTGCCCAAGGTCACACACATGGGATAAGCACCAAAGGGGAAATTTGAATCCAGATTACAGGGACTGTGATCTTTCTGCTATTCTACACTGCGTCCTTGCCCGGGGCTTCCTTGCCTCTGATTCAGAGGAAGGACATGCAGGATAGTTCTGAAAGGAAACAAAGAAGAGCTGGACAGCTAGGACAGAGAATATTTAGGAGAAAGTTGCCATGAAAACATTGGGGAAAAAAATAATCCTACAAATCGGGTGGTTAATAGCATCAAATACTGCAAAGAAGTCAATGAAAAAGACACTGGATTTAGCAACTAAAGAGAATATGCCTTTCAGTATTTCCAATTATCAAAATGTTGCAATTATACAGGGAAGTGTGGAG
Organism: Sminthopsis crassicaudata; assembly: GCF_048593235.1. Lineage (NCBI taxonomy): Eukaryota > Metazoa > Chordata > Mammalia > Dasyuromorphia > Dasyuridae > Sminthopsis > Sminthopsis crassicaudata. Next base: position 160,698,870 of record NC_133618.1, read on the forward strand.
GAAGGAGGGGAAGCACAGGCAATAAAAGAACATGGCTGAACCAGACAGTCTTACAGCCTCTTTCAGCCAGAAACCCACAGCCCCTGAGGGGTGTATAGGCAGCACATGGCACAGTGCTTAAACAGAACCCAAGTTCAGATGTCTATCAAATGAACCAAACTACTTGCTAAAATATTCATTCTTTCAAGTTAGAAACCTAAGTCTTTCAAAGAAAAAAGAATTCTTTCTAAAAATAAGAACTGCTTGATGAAAGATATGGTGCTTTGTTATACATTCTGTACAATAGATGGTAGAGGGCAGCACCACAGGGTGCTGGGCCTGGAGACAGGAAGGCCCAAGTTCAAATCTAGTATCAGACACTTACTAGCTGGGTCACCTTGGGTAAGCTACTTAACCCATTGCCTGTCTCAATTTTTTTTAATGGTAAAATGGGGATGAGCACTTACTTCCCAGGATTGTGTGAGGATCAAATGAGATAATATATACAAATCATCCTTTTTTCCCTTTCTTCATTTCTTCCTTTTTCTTCAACTAGCCTGAAACTTTAGAAATCACCAGAGCCAATATGGAAAGGAATCAAGCCATCTGGTTACCTGTAGTCTCCCCTGTGTGTTTGGGCTTAAGCTCCACTATCTGGGACACAAGATGCTGCTCTGCCTATGCTAGGACAAATTTGGCCAGATGTGCTCAGCCCTCTCCTGAATCCTTAATCAAAAGGATCTTTTTCAAAACCCTTCTCTAAACCTGGATCTTAACCTGATTTGGCTCTGTCAGTATGCTGCTCACTTCCCTGATTTTTATTTTTTTTTATTTTTTTGTTTTTGGTAAAGCAATTGGGGTTAAGTGACTTGCCCAAAGTCACAGACCTAATAAGTGTTACGTGTCTGAGGCTAGATTTGAACTCAATGTTTTCCTGACTTCAGGGCCAGTGCGCTATCCACTATGCTATCTAGCTACCCTTTTTATTTTCTTAAAAGGAAAAATAGCCATGTAGCTCCCAAATTCTGAAGGACATTTGTCAAATACTGATTTAAGCCCACATCTTCAGGTCTAGTAACAGCTTGTCTTTGGACAAGAGCTTAGAGCAACTGCAGGACATTAAGACTGATGAACACTTTTTATGAGCTAAAATGTAATAAAACAAAAAGGTATGAAACTTGATACTGACCTTACTAATGCCTAGTTCACAAATATATTTCCATACTTCATGAGATGAAGCAAATGAACTGTTTCTTTGTATCATGGGGTTCTGTTTGCTTTCTTTAGCTGTTTCTGCCTAAAAGTTTAAGGAAAAATTTCAGTTAGGAAGTGATGAATGCTTTTTTAACAATTTATACAATGCTGTCAAACTAAAGAAATTAAGTTAAGCAAACAAACCTAGTCTAGCATATTTGATTTTTAGATGTTATTTAAAAGGATTAAATTATAGACAAAAAAAGATCATAGCAGTATTTTATTTTATTTTACCTTGCTTTGTAAAAATTTAAAACACTGTTGGTTTAGAACTTCTACAAATTCAGATTCAAAATCTTGGTCACTATACCAGGCTCCACCAGTTACTGATCTATCAGGTTGTAAATTATATAGCATGTAAACCTTCTTCTTTGAGGCCTGTGAAGAAATATACAAAACTTTATTTACTAGGGTACAAATACAATTCTCCCCCCCCAAACTTTAAAGGTTATTATTCTAACCCATAAAAAGATATATGTATGAAGGAAGGCAATACTTTAAAATGGAGAAAGACTATATTATAATCATCAATCTGTAAGTATACTCTAAATACCAAAAAGCCAGTATTTTACTCTCTCTACATGTATATACTGAAAAATAGTTCAGTCTCTGAAAATTAGTGTTAAGTTTTAACCAAGCTTATGTAAACAAAGTTACTTGGCATATGTCTCTAAAGGGTCAGCACTGAAAGTTATTAATCAAGTTACCTCTACTGTGTGCAGGGAGCTTATCAGTATGGTAGGATTGGGAGAAAGAAATAGGAGAGACATCAATAAATGATAGCTAAGATGCTAACACAGAAATTATCTGATCAATACCACTAAGCAACAATTCTTAGCTGAAAGTGGCTTTAAAATTTCTTCTGTGTCATAGCAAGACAAGAAAAATAAAGAAACAGGATTATATCTGAACAAAAACTTTTTAATCTTTAAATAAAAAGAATTCATTAAAACATCAAATTTCTGATTAACAAGGACTTTATACTATGAATTCTGAACAAAGACAGTACTTTCACGTGTATATTTTGAAGCGCTAAAAGAAAAAAAAATACTTACTGCAACAGATTTAACAGCTTTGATAAGCTTTTTACTCTCCAAATTCTTTAGTATTTTGTTGATTTCTGTTAATGGCAAGTTACTTTTATATCGAATATCTCTGCTCCAAATACCTTAAAAAAAAAAGTTTAAGTAGTTGAACTCAAAATATCTCATGTCAAATAATACTTAATCTGTATTTATTGCTAACTATTTTGTTACAATTCCCAAACTGGCTATAATAACAAAGTATATGAGCAAATACTATAGTCACTTGCTGGTTTCTGAGTGTACTTAAATTGTAAAAAGAAAATCAAGTCACTCAATACAAAATTTTCTAAGTTTTAAAAATCTCAAATCCTAGTAATTCGTCTTTTCATAAGAGGAAATAATTTTTTAGTGTCTAAAAGAGTAGATAAAACCTTAAAAACCATATTTAACATATATATTTCCATCCCAGTCATCAAGATGGGGAAGATTAAGTAAACATTCCATTCCACCCTTACCACTGAATGAAAAAAATTTTAAGCAAAGATTTCTATGAGAAAAGCTAGTTTGTATGTGTCAATATAACCAAGAGGGAGAAAACAGAAGGGAAGAAAAGGAAGACAGCATAAAGTGACATGTAAAATTATTGAAAAGTAGTATTTTTATTAAAGATTTCTTTCCCTTTTCCATTGAGGATTGAAGTATCTTTTAAATATCTCTGAAAGAAAAGCTATGTAGCTCTAATATAGGTTTCTTGGTAGAAATGAAGATGCTAGATTTCTTGACTGAACTTACTAAAGACCCAAAAGAGGTAACAGGGAAATGAATAAGAAGAGTAGTTGCTATTTAACTGAGGCAGGAATGAGTTCTTACTTAATCTACTTTCTCTCATTCTATATAGAATCAAGTAAGCAATTTGGTCATGCTTCTAGATTCTTTAATTTAATCCTTTGCCCTAGAAGACAAAAGTCCATGTTATCTTTTGCAAAGTAGCTCCTAAGGAAAGTTGCCTCCAACAATAAAACTAAAGTTCTCTGTAAATCTATTCTAGTAGTTATGATTGTTGCTTCAAAACAGGGAAATGGTGTAAATATTGCAAAGAAATTATATGGGGAAAATATTTTTCTAAATTTTCTTTCCTATGTGGCCATTTTCAACAATGAGATGAACCAAATCAGTTCCAATAGAGCAGTAATGAACTGAACCAGCTACACCCAGCAAAAGAACTCTAGGAGATGACTATGAACCACTATATAGAATTCCCAATCCCTCTAATTTTGTCCGCCTGCATTTTGTATTTCCTTCACAGGCTAATTGTACACTAGTTCAAAGTCCAATTCTTTTTGTACAACAAAACTGTTTGGACATGTATACATATATTGTATTTAACTTATACTTTAACATATTTTACATGTATTGGTCAACCTGCCATCTGGGGGGTTGGGGGAAAGGAGGGGAAAAATTAGAATAAAAGGTTTGGCAATTGTCATTGTTGTAAAATTACCCATGCATATATCCGGTAAATAAAAACTATTAAAAAAATAATAAAAATAAATAAATAAATTTTCTTTTCTAAATCAGGAGATCAAGGAAAGAAATACACAAAGGTGCCATTAGTTTGGTGTGTGGGTGTGTATAAAGTCTTATACATACGTGTGTATAGCATACATTATACAGAAAATTTAATTTTGTTGGCTTACAAAACTAGTTTGATATGAACTGATGAAACAATTTTTAATATCTAAAATTGCTTATTGAAATTTTTATATTATTACTTCATTGGTGTAAACTCCCTCTATTAATTCAGCTCAATCCTGCTCTGCAACTTAATAGCCTTGCTCAGGCTTTGAAAATTTAGGCGACTTGCCCAGAGTTATAGAGCTCCTTGTGTTAGAGGCAGGAATTGAACTCTTGAGTCTTCCTAACTATAACGCCTCTATACCAAGCTACTTATCTAATCAACAGGTTAAAATTACCATTCGTTTTAAAAACAATTTTCTATAGTTGATAATATATAGAATTAGAATTACAATTTCAAATAGTACTATATTTTTTACAAGCAAACACTAATACAGAATTGAAAGAGTACATACTAAATGCTATATACTACAACACTAATATTTTAGACATAATTCTTCAATACCTTTGTTTCCGGCATCTTCTATGATTTGATATACTAGCTTCTCTTGGTTATCTGATCCCTTCATTTTACTGAAAAAAAAATGTTATCAGAAACCAAAAAATTGTTAGATTTTTATTTCTGAAGTTCCTTCCTGGTTTTGAAAATATTCATAGACTGAAATATTATATTGTTACATTTATTTCTTTATAGATATAAGAACTTACCCGGTATTCTGAGATTCTTTTATTCTATACAGAAGACCTGTATTACTCCTTAAGAGATCCAACTGTCCCTGTAATTGTTTTTATAGACAACAGTTAATTATTTAAGACATCAAATTTGATAAAGAATTTCAAAATATTTACTTCTAATAGTTTTATCTAACACAAATACCCCAATGCTGTACTCTGCCCTTCTATATTTACTAGCCTTCATAAGGAATCTTGTATAATTTGAACAAGGTAGCCTTTGAGGTATCTTACCATGTTGTAATTGTCTGAACTACCCATAATCAAATAAGTGGTCCCACTAATTCATGAAAAAACTTTTTAAAAGTTGTGAGCAACTATCCTACCTAATAACAAAATATGCACATTCAGCATAAATAACCATAGATGTTCTATAATCAAATAAAAGTTGCAATACTTAGAATTAATTTATGATCAGGATTTAAATTCAACCTCTAACATTTATTACTTATATGACTGGGCAATTCATTGAACGTCTTGGAGTTTTAATTTCATCATCTATAAAATGAGGACAAAAAAGAAGGAAGCAAATCCTAAAGCATTATGGAGATATTATAATTATAAGTTATCTGATCTCACAAAGTTATGAATTGTTATATTGTGATATAATTAAATATGGGAAATGTTTCAAGTGATTTTTCAAGTAATTCTGTCAACATGATCTTTATATAATTAAAAATTTTTATATAATTAAATTAAAAAATGCATTCATAGGTTTAACTGCTAACATAGGAATATAAGCAGAATGGAACCTTTTTGAAGACACATTCCAGCAAGGGTTCAATTTTTCTGCAAGTACACTTGCACGTAGGTACTTAAACTTTATTCTAGGAGTACAGTTTAGCTAGGACCTTCACCAAAGCTGGTGAAGCCAATTCTGTGAATCAATAAATGACATCTAAAAAATTAGATTTTACCTTACCATAGATAAGAGTCTGTTGATGGCCATGGCCCTTTGCTGAGCTTCTATATGAGGCATTTCATTCTGAATAACTTGGTCTGTGATCCCATGAGGGAATTGATGACATAATTCTATAATCCTATGAACAAAGACATCAATAATATTTTATACAACCCATTTCAAGGAAAAAAGCTAGCATTATGAAATAATGTTTCTTTTTTTCTCCCATATCTAACAGATAGTAGTTATGATTGATTTTCCTCATTCTTTACTAAATATGAATTTTAAATTAGAGTAAAACTCATTAAATTCTCATCTAAAATACTACTTTCTATAGGAAGACTTTCTCAGTCCTTTTTAATTCTAATGTCCCTTTATTATTTCCAATTCATCCTATCTACAGTTTGTTTATACATAGTTATTAGCATGTTTTCCTCCATTATATTGTGAGCTCCTTGAGAGAAGAGCCTATCTTTTTACTTTTCCTTAGTCTTTCCAGTACTTATGCATTTGATATTTATTGACTGACTGAGGGTATATCTTAAGGTGAAGTAAGTATGACATACTAAAGACCTAACACAAAAGACTTGGAATTTCCTATATTTCATAAATTTGCTATGTACATATAAGAAGACAATGCCATTGTTTCTCCCCACCATTATATTGTTCTCTAGCTTATACTACCAAATAAAACTTCCCGAAGAATATCACCCTATCACTGGACAGTTTGTTTATATTGAATTGTGAGCTCCTTGAGAGTAAGAAATGGATTTATTCCTGTTATCCCTTCCACAATCTGGCACAAGTACTTTGTACATAGTAGGCTCAAAATAATTGTTTCCGGACTTGAATTAAAATTGTAGAAAGGACCTAGCATATAATCAGGTACAATCACGAAGCTATTGAATAGTGCTGGAGGAAATGTACTTAACCATTCTAACTGGGTTTATTATAAATTTATGACATCAAATCTCAACTGAGCTCCCTTCCCAACAAGGCAATCCTTTTATTCTTCCCTAAATGATTCTCTATTACACTTCCCAAAGCAAATAACCAAATCTTCTCTCCTTAACCTTCTAGGCCAACCTTCCCTGCTCCTTTCAAAAAACCACTTCTCATACTTTACTGAGAAAACAGAGGCCATTTGATATGATTCTTCCTTCTTTCCTATTAACAATAATTCTATTTTTATTTGTTAGAAATGCACTGTTATCTTCTGTTTTATATCATTATTATAATACATCTCCTCTCTGATTTGCCATCTCCCTCATCCTGCCCCATTATTTTGGTGTATGCTGAAGCTTTCTTTGAATTTTTGATCTTCCGGGTATCTGTGGATCCAAATATATGAGTCATATGGATCACTGCCATCTTCCTAGACTCCTAGGTTTGTGATTTTGGCATTATCTTGGACTCCTCACTTTTCTACACATCTAATCAGTTGCCAAATCTTGCTTTTTTTAACCTTCCCAACATTTCTCATATCCAATTCCTTTCTCTACTCTCATGTAAGCTACTACCTTATCTCAGGCCCCTCTCCTATTCAATAAACTCCAGCGACTTCCAATTGCCTATAGGATCAAATATCAACTCTTTCATTTAGTTTTTAAAGCTTTACAGACTTTTCGGCATCATTAAATCTTACTCCCACTTCAATCCTTTGTGATCCAGCCAAACAGACTTTTTCTCTGTTCCTCATATGATGCTTGCTCTCTGATTTCCTCCAATCTCTTTTTCTGTGACCATGCCCTCTCCCTTTACTAAGGGTGGACCCTAAGACTGTCCTTTCTCTTTCTTCTATATACTCTCTCAATGCCCTTCTTGGCTACTAGCTAGTTAATTATTACCATTATATAGATTATTCCCAAAAATTATTTATCTAGACCCGGTCTCTCTTTTGTTAGCTCCAGTTGATCAATCATTTATCGAATCTCTGTTATGTATCAGGCATTAGGTTAAGTTACTGAGAATATAAAAATAAACAATTGAATGTTTTTATCCTCAAGGAACAAACTCATGTTCTATTTCATCACCTATTGCTGACTGGAACTTGCAAATTGTATATACAATAAGCATTTCAATACATCAAAACCAGAACTCATCTTTCTTCCCAAATCCTACTCTCTGCTTCACTTTCTTGTTTTCAACATGGACACAACTTTACATCTAGTCACTCAAATTCCTTAACTCAGAATCAGCCTCCAACACTCTCCCTTTTCTCACATAGACAATTAATTACCTTCTCATTCTGTCAATTCACAATATCATCTCTTTACTCTTCTTTCTACAGCTGTTATAGTCAATTAAGTCTTGTCAATTCTTTCAATAAAACAGCTTTCATATCTATCTCCTTCTCTAAACTCAAACCACAATTCAGTCTCTGAGCATCTCTTGCCTGGACTACTGAAACAATCTGGCCTCTGACACTTGCTATTTATATGATCCTGGGCAACTGCTTGCCTCAGTTTCCTTATCTATAAAATGGAGATAAGAATAGCACCTACCTCCCAAGATTGTTGTGAGGATCAAATGAGATATTTGTAAAAGCACTTTGTAAGCCTTAAAGCACTATATAAGTGCTAATTATTGTTGTTGTTGTTATTGTTGTCTTTTTTGTCTCAGAGATTCCCCTCTTCAGTTGTCCATATAGTTAAAACATAAATTTGACTGTGCCCCTCCCCTCCTCAAGAAGCTTAAGTGGCTCCCTACAACCTCTGGGATAAAATACAAATTTCTTTTTTGGCATTTGAAGCCCGTCACAACTTGGCCCCAACATACCTTTTCATACACATTACACATTGCTCCTTTGTACCACAATATCTTAACTCCTTACTCTTTCTCAGTTCCCATACACAATGAGATGGTAAATCCTGTTAATACTTTAAAAATATCTCTTGTGTCTCCTTATCTCCTGATGCTGCCAAAACCCTGGTGGAGGCCTTCATCACCTCATCCCTAGATTATGAAAATACCTGCTGGTTGTCCTCTAGCAATTATCTCCCCCATTATAATCCATCCTCCATTAAGTTGTCAAATTCATATTTCCAAAATACAGGTCTGACTTACTCAATAAACTCCTGAAGTTATTATCTCCAGGATCAAATAGAAATCCTCTGTTTGGGTTCCAAGTCCTATATAACCTTCCCCCTCCCACATCTTTCCAGTCTACTTTCACCTTATATTCTCTCCATGTATCAAGTGACACGAGATTCCTTGCTTCTCACACGTGCCACTCCAACTCCAGTGTTGATTACTATTCCCAAGTAGGAGGAGGGCAGGTAAAAGAAAAGGGCAGCAGCATGAAATAAAGCTCAATAGGATGAAATATGGTCAAGGTATGGGGCCAGCTAAATACAGTGGACTTTCACCAAACAGAACATTAGAAACCAAGGGCTAAAAATGTTTGTGGCAGCCCTTTTTGTAATGGCTAGAAACTGGAAAATGAATGGATGCTCATCAATTGGAGAATGGTTGGGTAAATTGTGGTATATGAATGTTATGGAATATTATTGTTCTTTAAGAAATGATCAGCAGGATGAATACAGAGAGACTTGGAGAGACTTACATCAACTGATGCTGGTGAAATGAGCAGAACCAGGAGATCATTATACACTTCAACAACAATACTGTATGAGGATTATTCTGATGGAAGTGGAAATCTTCGACAAAGAGAAGATCTAATTCAGTTCCAATTGATCAATGATGGACAGAATCAGCTACACCCAGAGAAGGAATACTGAGAAATGAATGTGGACTACTTGCATTTTTGTTTTTCTTTCCATGTTATTTTTACCTTCTGAATACATGTTAAATATGTTAGGGTACAAATTAAATACAATATATGTATACACAACCAAACAGTTGCTTTGCTGAACAAAAAGAATCGGACTTTGAAATAGTGTACAATTAGCCTGTGAAGGAAATCCAAAATGCAGGCAGACAAAATTAGAGGGATTGGGAATTCTATATAGTGTTTCATAGTCATCTCCCAGAGTTCTTTCGCTGGGTGTAGCTGGTTCAGTTCATTACTGCTCTGTTGGAACTAATTTGGTTCATCTCATTGTTGGAGAGGGCCTCGTCCATCAGAACTGATCATTATATAGTATTGTTGTTGAAGTATATAATGATCTCCTGGTCCTCCAGCAGTGTCTTTACTAGGTTTGTATCCTCCAAAAAATCATAAAACAGAGAAAAGAGCCCATTATGTGCAAAAATGTTTGTAGCAGCCCTTTCTGTAGTGGCAAGGAAGTGGAAACTGAGAGGAAAGGCTGAATAAGTATATATATATATACATATATATATATATATATATATATATATATATATATATATATATATATATATATATATATAGTATATGACTATAATGGAATATTATTGTTCTATAAGAAAACATGAACAATATGATTTCAGAAAGGCCTGGAGAGACTCACATGAACTGATGCTGAGTGAAATGAGCAGAACTAGGATTGTACCCAGCAACAAGAATGTGATGGCCTTGGCTCTTTTCAACAATGTGGTGATTCAAGGCAGTTCCAACAGACTTGTGATGGAGGGAGCCATCCACATCCAGAGAGAGAATTATGGAAACTGAAGTGAATCAAGGCACAGTATTTCCATCTTTTTGTTGTTGGCTTTTTTTTTCCTCATGACTTTTTTCCCTTTTCGGTCAGATTTTTTCTTGCACAACATGACACATGTGGAAACATGTTTAAAAGGACTACACATGTTTAAGCTCTCTCGGGTTGTCTGCTATTTGGGGGAGGGAGGAAAAATTTGGAACACAAACTTTACGTGTATTTAGCAAAATAAAATACTAGTGAGAAACAAAAACAGCAGTGCCCTTGACTCTGACAGTTCCTCACATTAGACTGAAATATATTCACGTAATCACCACTACGGAACACTTTATAAAGCACCTTTTTATTCACGTCATTTAATGAATAACGAACAGCACTTATGCACTATGTGTCCGGCCCTGCCACCTCAGCCTACACTTGTAACTTAAGACGATAACGGTCTCTACATTAGCAAGAACAAGCTAAGCGGCAGTGTGCTAACTTTCCGAAATCAGGTCGAATTCATCAGGCCACACATACTTGTAAAGGTTAAGAGGGGGAAGGGGGAAGAAAGGGGAGGAGCGCAAAGCCCCCTGACAGATTCTCTACACCGCCCCTGGCCCCGACCTTTCACTCCCCAAGTCTTCCAGCGAACCCCGAGCTGGGGGGGAGGGAGAAAGTGGGCTGGCAGTAGGGGAAGATTCCACCTCATCATTAGGACGGGAATACAAACTATACATAAATCCGGAGTATCCTTTTTACCTGTTTTCTATTTCGACCGGGTCGGCATCCGGCGGCTGCGCCTTCACTTTTACCTCAGCCATGACGAAACCCTGCTCTGCAAAGCCGGGTCTGAGCCACCAGGACCTACGTCCAACCTTCGGCAACCACCATCCATCCGGACTCCGCCTCCAGCCGCCTGAAAGGGGCCTTTTCCTCTGAGTCGCATCGCAGCAAAGGACCCTGTTCTCCTCAAAAGTAGTCTAAGACACGCCGGTCCCATTTGACAATTTAGTGCTGCTTGCTTTGTGCACTGCGTTAACTATTTAAAGGACTTCCCTATATGTGTAATGACAGAATGGGTTTCTTTGTCCTCTTAGGCTCTGTTCATTATTTTTCTTACATGATCAGGCTAATATTTAGACACCTACGACGCTCCCTGAGTTAGGAGAACTCGAAGGATTCTCCCTACAGCTTGTAGGGGGCGGAGCCAGTTGCTAGGAAGCAAGACTTACACCAATCAAAATAGTCTCTTTCGCGGTTTCGGAAGGTGCTGGAGCGTCTCTGGTAACTAGCGTCTCAGGACCCACCCGGTGAGGATTTAAGGTGATTGTGGTCGGTCTAGGCGGGCACGGGGAGATTCCGGGGGTGGGCGGTAGGCCGGGAGAGCCCGGGAAGCATCTGGTCCAGATGAATGGGGTGACCCTTCACCTGCTAGGAAAGCGTGTCGTTTGGAGATGACCTTGGGGGCTTCGTGGCCGACCCTTGCGCCAACTTCGGGTTCCTCTCCTAGTCTTTCTCTCTAGTTCCCGGGCAGTTTCTGCATGCCGAGGGCACGTGCCGAGCTCTTGCGCGAATGGCCCCGCGGACTAGCTCTGCCCTGGGATGGGCGTGAGGAAGGGCCGCCGCCCGGGCCTGTAGTTGTGGAGAGAGCTCGCTCCCCGAGGCAGCGTCCGGGTGTTTGTCCGACTGCTGGGCCCCGCAGGGCGCTCTTTTAGCCAGTTTTTTACTGATCAATTCCGAGGGGGTCTCGTTCTCGATCCCCCCCAAAAAAATCACTGCTACCGAAGAAATGTAAACATTCATATACGTAGAATTGTGGCAGACACATTTATGTGGAATATAAAGAAATATATACGTAACATATGCATATAATATGTATTATATATACATAATATGCATATAATATATGCATAAAATTGGGAGGAGTAATTTACCCACAAAAGTCACTACTGACTTTATGTATAAGTGATATAATACATCTGTACACAGCTATTTATATGTACAACTTTGGAGAACAATTTTCCCATAAAGTGACAGCTAATACAGCAAGCTAATAATATATGTACATACAAAACAGCTGTATGCATATATATATGTATATATATTTTTATACTTATAGATCCTCTATATGTATGTATACTTATATATATGCACACACATAAATAGGCACACAAATACAGTATATATATATACATATATATATTTACATACACATATAACCAGTATATATCTATAGTTACATAGATATACTCACATACATATATAATGTACACATACAGCCAATGTATATTGTTCCTCACTTGTTCAGTTAGGTTCGACTTTACAATAAATAACCCATTGACTTTATGATGTTTTCTTGGCAAAGACATTGGAATGGTTTGCCATTTCCTTCTTCAGTGTGTCCCCATTTTACAGATGAGGAACTGAGGTAAAGAGGGGTTTAGTGGCTTGTCCAAAGTCACCAGCTAATAAGTGTTTGAGGCCTGATTTGACTCAGAACTCCATCCATCGCATCACTACCACCTGTTCCTTGACTTAAAAATGGTATTTGCCTAGAGATATGTTAGGGAAGGCAAAGACAAATGCAGCTGCACTAAGATGTCTGTGGAGTTTTGAAACCCCAGTGTGAAAAGCTGCTCCTTTAGATTCGTTTTTTGGAAAACTGTGCTAGCTTGTCATCCCACCACCATGAGCTAGCAGGGGTTCTCAAACTACGGCCCTCGGGCCAGATGCGGCCGTGGAGGACATTTATGCAGCTGCCAGGTTATGGCAAATGGGCTGAGGGCGGAGACAGTGTGAGCTTTTGTTTTCACTATAGTCTGAGGGACAGTGAACTGGCCCCTTATTTAAAAAGTTTGAGGACCACTGAGCTAGAGTGTTCACTCCCAGTTATTGTGCAAGTACTTGTGTGTATGTGTGTGTGATTGTTGTGATTCAGTTGTTTTCAGTTGTGTCTGTCTTCATGACCCCATTTGGGGTTTTCTTGACAAAGATACTGGAGTGGTTTCCTTTTACAGCTCTTTTTTACAGATGAGGAAACTGAGGCAAAGTTAAGTGACTTGCCTAGAGTCACACAGCTAGTAATTGAGACCAGTTTTGAAAGCAGGAAGAAGAGTCTTCCTTGTTTCAGGTCTGGCACTATCCACTGTACCACCTAGCTTCTATACATGTATATGTATATCTATGTATACACACGTATATGTGTATGTACATATATCACAGCTCTTATATATGTAGATATATACACATATATACATAATGAATTTATATACACATTATAGGTAATTATATGCATATATAATGAGAATATATATCCCCATATCCTAGATACATATAGCTAGTATTTCTGTATATCAATATATCACATAGCAAGGGCATATATTTATGCTTATATGTACATAGATACATACACATAGCATAATTAGATTAATTGAATGATATTTAACTGTGTATCTGATAAATGATATACAACTATGTATGTGAAAACTCAAGCACTGTGAGTTTTTCCCAAGGTACTTCTAGAACAGTAGCTCTTAGCCTGGGATCCAGGAACCTCTTCAAAGTCTCCTCCAAGGATTTGCAAATAGATAACAGGGGGTCTGTGAATTTGTATAGAAAAAATAAATTACATTTTTATTTTTACTAACCTCTAACTGCAATGTTTTAATTTGCTTTGAAATAGACAACAAATCATATTCTGAGAAGGGCTCCCTAGGCTTCACTAGTCTGCCAAAGTTAAAAGTCTTTATACTAGAAGGAATAGCATGTCTTGCCACAGGCTTGTAGTTCAGTTTGAATTAAGATATAATTCAATCCTGGAAGGAAAAAGACAGGTATTGGAAGGTTTTTCTATAGCAGACCATGTGTTGAAACATTCAGCTGATCAAGAAGTCTGATTTTTGATTGGTCATTGCAGAAAAGGATTTGGAAAGGTTGACTTCCCAAAAAAGAAATGTATAAAATGTATATTTAAATGTGTATTCAGTGCCTCCTGTGATGTCTTCCACATACATATTAAGATCATAATAGATTCCTTTAATTTTTTAACATGATAGGGCTGGCTTCTGGTGAAGAATATCCTTCTAACAAAGCATAGGATCCCTTTATAGATTTAATCAAATTAACTCTATGTTTTATTGCCCACTACACCTAACTCTAGGGAATAGAAACTATGGGCTAAATACTTTTGAACTATCAGCTAAAGCTGAGGAGATATTAAGAAGATAGAGGAGGATGATAATAACAATAATAGCATTTGTAAGATGCCTTAAAGTTTAAGTCTAAAAATGTTAAAGGAAGAAATCTTATCTGTTAACCCCCAAACCCTCACCCTAGGTATATTTCTATTGACCTAGTACCAATCAGACAAGAATTTATTTAGTGATTATTAGGTTCCAGGTGCTGTGCTAGAGTCTAGGTATATAAGGGGTAGATTAACACATAAAAAAATGAAACTACCCCTCCCCTAAGGAACCTTTCTATTGAAAGACATAACGTGTACACATTTCAATATAATAATAATAACTAGCACTTTTATATAATTTTAGAGTTTGCAAAATGGTTTTAAAATGTTACCTCATTTAATATTCACAACAAATTTTATTCCTATTTTACAGATGAAGAAGTTTAGGCATATAGAAGTTAAGCGATTTCAAAGTTTTATAAAAATAAATGTGAAAACTATCTTTACATGTATTTGGAAAAGTAAAATATTAAAAAAAAAAAAAAAGAAATTGATTTACCCATGGTCATATGGCTAGTAAGTATCTGGATATGACTGGATATGAATTAAGACCATCTTGACTCCAGGTCCAGGAGACTGTGCCTCCTAGCTGCTGATATGACTATCTGTACAAAGTGGTTGGTGGAAAACAGGTGTTAGCATCAAGGAGAGTGAGAAAATGACTCTTCTAGGAGGTTGTACCTGAATTGAGCTTTGAAGGAAGCTAGGAATTCTAAGAGATGGAAGTGACATTGAAGACATAGGAAACATATCTGTGCTCAGGCATGGAAGCAGGAAATGAAATTTTGTATGTAAAAAGTAGCAAGTGGGCCATTTGAATTAGACTGTGAAATGTTAGAAGCAGAGTTATGTGTAATAACATTGGATTAACGTCATTTTTCTAACCCAGTTGCAAAAATTTCAGGAAGAAGTTTACCGTGATCTTAGTTAATTGCAAAATAGCTTTTGGAAAGTAGCCTTGTTTCAAAAGGTCAAGAATTTCAAGGGAATTAATGAAAAAAAAATCAAACAAAGGTGGCCTAGCTGTACCAGATCTAAAATTATATTATAAAGCAGCGGTTACCAAAACCATTTGGTATTGACTAAGATATAAACTAGTTGATTAGTGGAATAGGTTAGGTTCAAAGGACAAAACAGTCAATAACTTTAATAATCTAGTATTTGAAAAACCCAGAGACCCCAGCATTTGGGATAAGAACTCAATGTTTGACAAAAATTGCTGGGAATATTGGAAATTAGTATGGCAGAAACTAGGCATGGATCCACACTTAACACCGGACACCAAGATAAGGTCGAAATGGGTTCATGATCTAGGCATAAAGAATGAGATTGTAAATAAATTAGAGGAACATAGGATAGTTTACCTCTCAGACCTGTGGAAGAGGAAGGAATTTATGACCAAAGAAGAACTAGAGATCATTATTGATCACAAAATAGAAATTTTTGATTATATCAAATTGAAAAGTTTTTGTACAAACAAAACTAATGCAGATAAGATCAGATGGGAAGCAATAAACTGGAAAAACATTTTTACAGTCAAAGGTTCTGATAAAGGCCTCATTTCCAAAATATATAGAGAATTGACTCTAATTTATAAGAAATCAAGCCATTCTCCAATTGATAAATAGTCAAAGGATATGAACAGACAATTCTCAGATGAAGAAACTGAAACTATTTCTAGCCATATGAAAAGATGCTCCAAGTCATTATTAATTGGAGAAATGCAAATTAAGACAACTCTGAGATACCACTACACACCTGTCAGATTGGCTAGAATAATAGAGAAAGATAATGCAGAATGTTGGAGGGTTTGTGGGAAAGCAGGGACACTGATACATTGTTGGTGAAATTGTAAATACATTCAGTCATTCTGGAGAATGATTTGGAACTATGCTCAAAAAGTTATCAAACTGTTCTTACCCTTTGATCCAGCAGTATTACTACTACTGGTCTTATATCCCAAAGAGATACTAAAGAATGGAAAGGGACCTGTATGTGCAAGAATGTTTGTGTCAACCCTCTTTGTAGTGGCCACAAACTGGAAACTGAATGAATGCCCATCAGTGGGAGAATGGCTGAATAAATTGTGGTATATGAATATTATGGAATATTATTATTCTATAAGAAATGACCAACAGGTTGATTTCAGAAAGGCCTGGAGAGATTTACATGAACTGATGTTGAGTGAAATGATCAGGACCATGAAATCATTAAACACTTCAACAACAATACTATATGATGATCAGTTCTGATTGACGTGGCCATATTCAACAATGAGATGAACCAAATCAGTTCCAATGGAGTAGTAATGAACTGAACCAGCTACACCCAGCGAAAGGACTCTGGGAGATGACTATGAACCACTACATAATTCCCAATACCCCTATTTTTTGTCTGCCTGCATTTTTGATTTCCTTCACAGGGTAATGGTACACTATTTCAAAGTCTGATTCTTTTTGTACAGCAAAAGAACTGTTTGGACATATATTGTATTTAATTTATACTTTGACATATGTAACATGTATTGGTCAACCTGCCATCTGGGGGAGGGGGTGGCAGAAGAAGGGGAAAAATTGGAACAAAAGGCTTGGCAATTGTCAGTGTTGTAAAATTACCTATGCATATATCTTGTAAATAAAAAGCTATAATAAAAAGAATGAAAAAAAAAAAAAAAAGAAAAAGAAAGTAGCCTTGTTTCTAGCACTTAACTGAAGAGATTTCAATATTATTTACACTTATCCTGAATACATTTCACAGAATAGAGGTGAGCTCTCAGTTGTCTCCCATTACTTATTTAGGAGAAAAGATTATGCTGTAGGAGAAAAGATTAGCTGTAGCCATTCCTAAATGATCTTTTCAACTATTGAAAGGCAAGAAGGATGAGATCAAACTCATGGCTCTGGTGTAAAGGAGACAGAAGATTTCTTTTAATGATCTTAGGAAGCTCTGAAGAGTATGACGCATATTTTCTGGTCATCTGGATTTTTGGACTGATGCCAAATGTGCCAACGTCTATGTAAATAAGCCATATTTGGAGAAAATAAAAGCAGCCTGTCCAAATTGGTAGAGAAGTTACCTTAGATATGTATTGGCTAGGATGTAATGATAAATCATTTAACCTCTCAGTACCTATGATTTACAAATTTCAGACTGGTTGGATCTGCATCAGTGGAAAGAGTTTTCATTCCCTATACCAATGAAATCAGTCAATAAACATTTATTAAGTACCCACTTTGTGCCAGGCAGAGTGCTGAACAGGACTTGATGAAAAGTTGTTTGTTTTTAAAAGCCTTAATAGTTTTTAATTTAATTCAGAAAGAGTCACTTCTTATTAGCAGTTATATTCAAATAACTGAGTAAATTGTCAGGAGAGCATACATTGTGTATTATTTTCAGACTTGTCTTTTTTTTTTTTTTTTTTTTTTTTCCTTAGACTGTAACAGAGAAAATGACTGCCGGTTCAGTTTATGTTCCTCAGATTATCCCATTAAGGGCTCCTTGTCCAGGAAAAAACAAACATGAAATAAACACCAATACATTTGTAGAAATGAAATCAGGTAAGAATTAAGAATGACTTAAATCATTGTTGATTACACATAATGCAATGCTTACTTGGTTTATTGTGTTTCTTTTCCAGAATTTTAAAATCTACTTCTTTTTTTTAATATGCCTTTATAAGAAATCTCCAGAATCTCTTCAAAGTTTATCAGGGAGTTCATTATTACAGTTTGAAAACCAACATTTTTAATAGGAATACAGCAAATTAATATAGTTCCTAATGAAATATGATTTCTTTATGGTACACAGAAAGATTAGTTTTCTCTTTACATAAACATAAAAATAAATGAATGTTGACATTTAGAAAGGAAACAGATTGAGCCCTGCAGATTATGTACATTTATGCTGTCTGCCTTGATGATTTTAGATGCTTGTATTCATAAGATTCTAGGATTTAGATCTGAAAGGACCTTTGGAGAGACTAGCAGTGTAACTCACAGCTTCATTTTACAGAAGAAGAAACTGGCCATCCAATCAGTCAGCAATTATTAAGTACCTGCTATTAGTCTATGAACAAAACCCCAAACTGAAATAATTTTAAAATAAATTTATTAAGTCATCAATAGAGAAGACAGCCAAAAAAGGAGTGATCCCCCTTCCCCACCACCATCTGTAGGTTACTCATAACATAGGACTCAAACAAAAGAGGAAGGAAACAATAACTGATCTGCCACTATAGAAGCAATTTCCAGATAACACACATGAGTTCAGATGTGTTACAGGAGAAAACTATTCACATTCTTTGAATCATTCTTTGGATCTGAGAGGGTTTCTGGATAACCTAGATCCTGAGATAAGCATTAACTAAGTCTGATTGCTTAGAGATTTCTCAGCCAAACAGGGATAAGTTCAAAAAATTCAATAAAATTTTCTCACACTATTGTACGTCAAGTTCAGTGATAGATGCTGGATATAAAAAGACAAAAATGAAATATCCCTTGATCTCAAAGAGCTTTTAACATATTTGAGGAAACACTATGGAACTCTAGATTAATGGTGGCATTGGGAAGGTTCCTGATTGCAAAATGGCACTTGAAGAAGTCTTGAAGGAAACCTCAGATTCTTAGAGATAGAAGTGAGTCAGGAAAAGTGTTCCACTCATGAGGAACATTCAGTGCAAAGGCAGGAACAGTTGGACTGTTCCTTGTGAGAAAATGCAAGTAGATAATAATACCCAGAAAGGTAAGCTTATTAACCAGATTGTGATGATCTTTAAAAGTCAAGCAAAGACGTGTATTTTATATCAGAGGCAATAGAAAAGAGTCACTGGAGCTTATTGAGTAGAATGACCTAGTTAAGATTTATGCTTTAGGAAAACTACTTTGATTATAGAGTGAAAGATGGGTAGAACCCTGAGGCAGAGAGACTAATTAGGAGAATATTGTAGTGGTCTAGGTCAGAGCCTTGACTAGAATAGTGGCTATATGAATGGAGAGGAGATAGATGCCAGAGAAGTTGTAAAAGTGGAATTAATAAACAGCAGAGAACCTAATACTGGGAATAATTTCAATTAAATATTTGATGGCTGTAGTTGGGAATCTGGGTGCTTGGCAATGCCCTTGATAGAAATAATGAAATTAAGAAAAAGTTTTGTTTAAAAGGAAGGATAATTATTTTTATTTTTAAGAGTAGAGTTAGAAATATCTATGAGACAAATGAGTTGGATAAATCCAATAAACAATTGTTGATAGGGAATAAAGGTCAAGAGGAGAATAGAAGAAATAGTGGAGGCAAAAAATATAAAAACCATGTTCTAGTTATTTGTGAAAAGGAGAAAAGATAATATTTAAAGGAGGTAATCAAAAGACTATATCTTTTTTTAAGGATGAGGATGTGTTTGTAAGAATATGATCTATATTAGGAAATTATTGAAAACTAAAGAGAAAAGGAAATTATATAGGCATCTGCTGAAAGAAATGAGATCAAAGATATGTGGTAGGATTGTCCCTGGAGAAAAGGGGAAAAAACTCTTCATCAGAAAGAAGCACAGAATCTTAAAGTCAGAAGAAACCTCTACCATCATCCCTAAAGCCCCTTCAAATACTTGAAGATAATTACCATATCCCCACAGATTTCTCTTTTCATTAGGCTAAAAATCTCTAACTCCTTCTACTAAACAAATTCTGTAGAATAGCATCTTTCCTTTCACCATCCTGGTTGCACTCTTGTGAGCCTACTTTATGAAGTTTAGCAATGTCTTTTCTAAAATGTATCATCCAGAGCTATTCAAAATATTCCAGATATGGTCTGACATGAACAAAATATATAATTGGATTATCACTTTGTTTTAGATACTTTGTTTTTTCTGGAAAATTTTTGGAAGATGTTATTAAAGAAATTATAGAAAATCTAGAAAAATAAGCAGTTCCACCCAAGTTAGGAAAGGAGCAAGCCACATTGCTTGACCTGGGAGTCAAGTTATCTGATCTTAAAGATTTAGAAGCTTCTCAGAAAATCTTCCTTGAAAAGATACAGCTTGATAAGGAATTATGAGAATATGTAAAATGTGTTGACACCTGACAAATATCATTGTTAACTGTGGGCATCCACAGCAGTTGTTTCAAATTTTACTTTAAACTTTTCCACTAACAATCACTCAAGCAGTCAATAAATATTAACTGCCTATTATGTGTCAGGCACTGTGCTAAGTCCTAGTGACATAAAAAGAGGCAAAAGATAGTTCCTGCCCTCAAAAGGTTCACAATCTAATAGAGGAGATAAGCAAACAAATGTGGTCATATGAGCTGTGTACAGATTAAATAGGAAATAATTAGCAGAGGGAAGTCACTAGAATTAAGAGGGATTGGTAAAATCTTTTTTTTTTTAATTAATTTTTATAATTACAACATTGTCTTTGACAGTACATATGCATAGGTAATTTTTTTTTTAACAACATTATCCCTTGTACTCCCTTCTGTTCCAAATTTTTCCCTTCCTTCCCTCCACCCTCTCCCCTAGATGGCAGGCATTCCCATACATATTAAATATCTTATAGAATATCCTAGGTACAATATATATGTGCAGAACTGAATTTTGTTGTTGTTGCAAAGGAAGGATTGTACTCGGAAGGTAAAAATAACCTGGGAAGAAAAACAAAACAAAACAAAACAAAAACCAGTGCTCACAGTTTACACTCATTTCCCAGTGTTCCTTTTCTGGGTGTAGCTGATTCTGTCCATCATTGATCAACTGGAACTCTTCTCTATGTTGAAGATATCCACTTCCATCAGAATACATCCTCATACAGTATCATTGTTGAAGTGTATAATGATCCCCTAGTTCTGCTCGTTTCACTTAGCATCAGTTGATGTAAGTCTCTCCAAGCCTCTCTGTATTCCTCCTGTTGGTCATTTCTTACAGAACAATAATATTTCATAACATTCATATACCATAATTTACCCAACCATTCTCCAGTTTATGGACATCCATTCATTTTCCAGTTTCTAGCCACTATGAAAAGGGCTGCCACAAACATTTTGGCACATACAGGTCCCTTTCCCTTCTTTAGTATTTCCTTGGGATATAAGCCCAGTAGCACTGCTGGGTCAAAGGGTATGCACATTTTGATAACTTTTTGGGCATAATTCCAGATTGCTCTCCAGAATGGTTGGATTTTTTCACAACTCCACCAACAGTGCATCAGTGTCCCAGTTTTCCCACAGCCCCTCCAACATTCATTGTTATTTGTTCCTGTCATCTTAGCCAATCTGACAGGTGTGTAATGGTATCTCAGAGTTGTCTTAATTTGCATTTCTCTGATCAATAGTGATTTGGAACACTCTTTCATGTGAGTGGAAATAGTTTCAATTTCATCATCTGAAAATTGTCTGTTCATATCCTTTTACCATTTATCAATTGGAGAATGGCTTGATTTCTTATAAGTTAAAGTCAATTCTCTGTATATTTTGGAGATGAGGCCTTTATCAGAACCTTTAACTGTAAAAATGTTTTCCCAATTTGTTACTTCCCTTCTAATCTTGTTTGCATTAGTTTTGTTTGTGCAGAAACTTTTTAATTTGGTGTAATCAAAATGTTCTATTTTTTCTACCAAACATTTAAAGAACAATTAGCCCCAATGTTATATAAATTATTTGAAAAAATAGGGGATGAAGGAGTCCTACCAAATTCCTTTTATGACACAGACATGGTACTGATACCTAAACCTGGTAGATCGAAAACTGAGAAAGAAAATTATAGACCAATCTCCTTAATGAATATTGATGCTAAAATCTTAAATAAGATATTAGCAAAAAGACTTCAGAAAATCATCTCCAAGATAATACACTATGATCAAGTAGGATTTATTCCAGGAATGCAGGGCTGGTTTAATATTAGGAAAACTATTAATATAATTGACCATATTAATAATCAAATTAATAAGAACCATATGATCATCTCAATAGATGCAGAAAAAGCATTTGACAAAATCCAACATCCATTCCTACTAAAAACTCTTGAGAGTATAGGAATAAATGGATTATTCCTTAGAATAATCAGGAGTATATATTTAAGACCGTCAGTAAGCATAATATGCAATAGAAATAAACTGCAACCTTTCCCAGTAAGATCAGGAGTGAAACAAGGTTGCCCACTATCACCATTACTATTCAATATAGTACTAGAAACGCTAGCCTCGGCAATAAGAGCCGAGAAAGAGATTCAAGGAATTAGAGTAGGAAATGAGGAAATTAAACTATCACTTTTTGCAGATGACATGATGGTATACTTAGAGAACCCCAAAGACTCTGCTAAAAAGCTACTAGAAATAATTCAAAATTTCAGCAAAGTGGCAGGATACAAAATAAATCCACATAAATCCTCGGCATTTTTATATATCACTAACAAAATGCAACAGCAAGAGATACAAAGAGAAATTCCATTCCAAACAAATGTTGAGAGTATAAAATATTTGGGAATCCATCTACCAAAGAAAAGTCAGGAATTATATGAGAAAAATTACAAAACACTTGCCACAAAAATAAAATCAGATTTAAATAATTGGAAAGACATTCAGTGCTCTTGGATAGGCCGAGCGAATATAATAAAGATGACAATACTCCCTGAACTAATCTATTTATTTAGTGCTATACCAATCAGACTCCCAAGAAACTATTTTAATGACCTAGAAAAAATAACAACAAAATTCATATGGAAGAATAAAAGGTCAAGAATTGCAAGGGAACTAATGAAAAAAAACTCAGAGGAAGGTGGTCTAAGTGTACCTGATCTAAAGCTATATTATATAGCAGCAGTCACCAAAACCATTTGGTATTGGCTAAGAAATAGACCGGTAGATCAGTGGAACAGATTAGATACAAAGGACAAAAAAGGGTACATCTATAGCAATCTAATCTTTGACAAACCCAAAAATTCCAACATTAGGGATAAAAATTCATTATTCGGAAAAAACTGTTGGGAAAACTGGAAATTAGTATGGCAGAAATTAGATATGGATCCACACTTAACACCATATACCAAGATAAGATCAAAATGGGTCCATGATTTAGGCATAAAGAGGGAGATAATAAATAGATTAGAGGAACAGAGGATAATCTACCTCTCAGACTTGTGGAGGAGGAAGGAATTTATGACCAGAGGAGAACTAGAGATCATTATTGATCACAAAATAGAAGATTTTGATTACATCAAACTAAAAAGTTTCTGTACAAATAATACTAATGCAAACAAGATTAGAAGGGAAGTAACAAATTGGGAAAATATTTTTAAAAACAAAGGTTCTGACAAAGGTCTCATTTCCAAAATATATAGAGAACTGACCATAATTTATAAGAAACCGAACCATTCTCCAATTGATAAATGGTCAAAGGATATGAACAGACAATTCTCAGAGGAAGAAATTGAAACTATATCCACTCACATGAAAGAGTGTTCCAAATCACTACTGATCAGAGAAATGCAAATTAAGACCACTCTGAGATACCACTACACACCTGTCAGATTGGCTAAGATGACAGGAACAAATAATGACAAATGTTGGAGGGGATGTGGGGAAATTGGGACATTAATACATTGCTGGTGGAGTTGTGAAAGAATCCAGCCATTCTGGAGAGCAATCTGGAATTATGCCCAAAAAGTTATCAAACTGTGCATACCCTTTGACCCAGCAGCGCTACTACTGGGATTATATCCCAAAGAAATACTAAAGAGCGGAAAGAGACATATATGTGCCAAAATGTTTGTGGCAGCTCTTTTTGTTGTAGCTAGAAACTGGAAGATGAATGGATGTCCATCAGTTGGAGAATGGTTGGGTAAATTGTGGTATATGAAGGTTATGGAATATTATTGCTCGGTAAGAAATGACCAGCAGGAGGAATACAGAGAGGGTTGGAGAGACTTAAATCAACTGATGCTGAGTGAAATGAGCAGAACCAGAAGATCACTGTATACTTCAACAACAATACTGTATGAGGATGTATTCTGATGGAAGTGGAAATCTTCAACATAAAGAAGATCCAACTCACTTCCAGTTGATCAATGATGGACAGAGGTAGATACACCCAGAGAAGAAACACTGGGAGGGGAATGTAAATTGTTAGCACTAATATCTGTCTGCCCAGGTTGCATGTACCTTCGGATTCTAATGTTTATTGTGCAACAAGAAAATGATATTCACACACATGTATTGTACTTAGACTATATTGTAACACATGTAAAGTATGGTATTGCCTGTCGTCGGGGGGAGGGAATAGAGGGAGGGGGGGTAATTTGGAAAAATGAATACAAGGGATAATATTATAAAATATATATATATATATATATATATATATATATATATATATATATATATTTAAAAAAAAAAATGTTCTATTTTGTGATCAATAATGGTCTCTAGTTCTCCCTTGGACACAAACTCCTTCCTCCTCCACAAGTCCGAGAGGTAAACCATCCCATGTTCCTGCAATTTATTTATGATTTCGTTCTTTATGCCTAAATCTTGGACCCATTTTGATCTTATCTTAGTATGTGGTGTTAAATGTGGGTCCATGCCTAGTTTCTGCCATACTAATTTCCAGTTTTCCCAGCAGTTTTTGTCAAATAATGAATTCTTATCCCAAAAGTTGGGATCTTTGGGTTTGTCAAACACTAGATTGCTATTTTTATTCACTCTCTTGCCCTTTGAACCTAACCTATTCCACTGATCAACTAGTCTATTTCTTAGCCAATACCAAATGGTTTTGGTGACTGTTGCTTTATAATATAGTTCTAGATCAGGTACAGCTAGACCACCTTCATTTAATTTTTTTTTTTCATTACTTCCCTTGAAATTCTCGACCTTTTGTTGTTCCATATGAATTCTGTTGTTACTTTTTCTAGGTCATTAAAATAGTTTCTTGGGAGTCTGATTGGTATAGCACTAAATAAATAGATTAGTTCAGGGAGTATTGTCATCTTTATTATATTAGCTAGGCCTATCCAAGAGCACTGAATGTCTTTCCAATTATTTAAAACTGACTTTATTTTTGTGGCAAGTGTTTTGTAATTTTGTCCATATAATTCCTGACTTTCCTTTGGTAGATATATTCCCAAATATTTTATACTATCGACCATTATTTTGAATGGAATTTCTCTTTGTATCTCTTGCTGTTGGATTGTGTTGGTAATATATAAAAATGCTGAGGATTTATGTGGGTTTATTTTGTATCCTGCAACTCTGCTAAAATTCTGAATTATTTCTAATAGCTTTTTAGCAGAGTCTTTGGGGTTCTCTAAGTATACCATCATGTCATCTGCAAAGAGTGATAGTTTGATTTCCTCATTTCCTACTCTAATTACTTGAATGTCTTTCTTGGCTCTTATTGCTGAAGCTAGCGTTTCTAGTACTATATTGAATAGTAATGGTGTTAGTGGGCAACCTTGTTTCACTCCTGATCTTACAGGGATAGGTTCTAGTTTATTGCCATTACATATGATATTTACTGAAGGTTTTAAATATATGCTCGTTATTATTTTAAGGAATAGTCCATTCCTATACTTTCAAGCGTTTTTAGTAGAAATGGATGTTGGATTTTATCAAATGCTTTTTCTGCATCTATTGAGATGATCATATGGTTTTTATTAATTTTATTATTAATATGGTCAATTATACTAATAGTTTTCCTAGTATTAAACCAGCCCTGCATTCCTGGTATAAATCCTACTTGATCATAGTGTATTATCCTGGGGTTGATTTTCTGAAGTCTTTTTGCTAATATCTTATTTAATATTTTAGCATCAATATTCATTAAGGAGATTGGTCTATAGTTTTCTTTCTCAGTTTTCAATCTACCTGGTTTAGGTATCAGTACCATGTCTGTGTCATAAAAGGAATTTGGTAGGACTCCTTCAATCCCTGTTTTTTTCCCAGATAGTTTATATAGCATTGGAGTTAGTTGTTTTTTAAATGTTTGGAAGAATTCACATGTAAATCCATCTGGTCCTGGGGATTTTTTCTTAGGGAGTTGGTTAATAGCTTGTTCTATTTCTTTTTCTGAGATGGGACTATTTAGACTGCTTACTTCTTCCTCTGTTAATCTGGGCAAGCTATTAGATTTTTGAAGGTATTTTTTCCATTTCATTTAAGTTATAAAATTTATTGGCATAAAGTTGAGCAAAGTAGCTCCTAACTATTGTTCTAATTTCCTCTTCATTAGTGGTGAGTTCTCCCTTTTCATTTTCAAAACTAACAATTTGCTTTTTCTCTTTCCTTTTTTTAATCAGGTTTACTAAGGGTTTGTCTATTTTATTGGTTTTTTCATAGAACCAACTCTTAGTTTTATTAATTCAATAGTTTTTTTAAGTTTCAATTTTATTAATCTCACCTTTTATTTTTAGAATTTCAAGTTTAGTTTTTGGTTGGGGGTTTTTAATTTGTTCCTTTTCTAGCAATTTTAGTTGTAAGCCCAATTCGTTGGCCCTCTCTTTCTCTATTTTATGCAAGTAGGCCTGTAGAGATATAAAACTTCCCCTTATTCCTGCTTTGGCTGGATCCCACACATTTTGGTATGATGTCTCATTATTGTCATTTTCTTGGGTGAAGTTATTAATTATGTCTATGATTTGCTGTTTTACCCAATCATTCTTTAGTATAAGATTATTTAGTTTCCAATTATTTTTTGGTCTGTTTTCCCCTGGCTTTTTATTAAATGTAATTTTAAGTGCATTGTGGTCTGTAAAGGATGCATTTACTATTTCTGCCTTACTGCATTTGATTTTGAGGTTTTTATGCCCTAGTATATGATCAATTTTTATACAGGTTCCATGAACTGCTGAGAAGAAAGTATATTTCTTTCTGTCTCCATTTAGCTTTCGCCAAAGATCTATCATATCAAACTTTTCTAGTATTCTATTTACCTCTTTGACTTCTTTCTTATTTATTTTGTGGTTTGATTTATCTAATTCTGAGAGTGCAAGGTTGAGATCTCCCACTATTACAGTTTTGCTGTCTATTTCTTCTTGCAGCTCTCTTAATTTCTCTTTTAAGAATTTAGATGCTGCACCACTTGGTGTGTATAAGTTTAATATTGATACTGCTTCATTATTGATGCTACCCTTTAGCAGGATATAATGCCCTTCCTTATCTCTTTTAAGTAGATCAATTTTTGTTTTTGCTTGATCTGAGATGAGGATGGCTACCCCTGCTTTTTTGGCTTTGCCTGAAGCATAGTAGATTCTGCTTCATCCTTTTACTTTTAGTTTGAATGTATCACCCTGTTTCAGGTGTGTTTCCTGTAAACAACATATAGTAGGATTCTGACTTATGATCCAATCTGCTAACTGCTTCCTCTTTATGAGGGAGTTTACCCCATTCACATTTATGGTTAGAATGACTAATTCTATATTGCTTGCCATCCTGTTAACCCCTGCTTATGCTTTTCTCCTTTCCTTCCCTCTTACCCCCCTACCCAGTATTAAACTTGTGAACACCACTTGCTTTTCACAGCCTTCCCTTTTTAGTGTCCCTCCCCCACTTTAAAGTTCCTCCTCTTATTTTACCCCTTTTCCTCACAATTTCTGTATTCCCTTCCCCTTAGCTTACTCCTTCCCTCTCACTTTTCAATGAAGTGGAAGAAGTTTCACCATAAATCGAATATGTCTATTGATACATATTATATTCATCTCCCTCCTTTCTTTCTCTCAGATATAATAGGTTACTTTTGCCTCTTCATGAGATGTAGTACCACCACTTTACACTTTTTTATGATATAATTTCCTTTCCACCTCTAGTTTCTAGGACAAATTGTACATATGTTCTTTACATATTTTTATGGCAGAAGTATAGTTCTCAAGACTTCTTTTTATCTTTTTAGAAATCTCTTGAGTTCTGTATTTGAAGATCAAACATTTTATGTAGGTCTGGTTTTTTCATCAAGAATAGATGGAATTCATTTATTTCATTCTATGTCCATCTTCTTCCCTGGAAAACGATGCTCATTTTTGCTGGGTAAGTTATTCTTGGCTGCATACCAAGTTCCTTAGCCGATTGGTAAAATCTTATTGTAGAAAATGGGGATGTAAAGGAAAACCAGGAAAGCTAATAGGTAGAGATGAAGAGGGAGAATGTTCAGGCATGAGGTATAGCCAGAAAAAACTCCCAAGTCAAGAGATGTAGTATTCTGTTCATGGAACAGCCATGAGGCCAGATCAAAGAATATGTATTGGGGAATTAGGTAAAAGAACACTGGAAAGGTAGGAAGGGGCTTATTTATGAAGGGCTTTAAATGTTAGCGAGTTTTGAATTTTATCCTGGAGACAATAGGAAGCCACAAGAGTTTATATGGCAGAGTTGGGGGATGGTAGTGCAAGTGATATGGTTTCCTAGACCTGTATTCTAGGAAAGTCACTTTAGTGGCTGAATGGAGGATAGATTGAAGTTGGGGAGAAACTTGAGGCAGGCAGACCCACCAGCAGATTATTACAGTGTTCCTGGCATGAGATGGTGAGTGTCTCACCTGGAGTAGTGACAGTGGCAGAGGAGGAAAAGGGAAGGGTGATATTTGTGGCAGAAGTAAAAGGCCTTGGCAATCAATTGGATATAATGAGAGAGTGAATAGTAAGGAAGACTGCTATGGTGTGAGCCTGAGGAGCTGGGAGAATGGTGATCCCTCTACACTAACAGGGAAGGTGGGAGAGAGGGAGAAGGGCAAAGATAATGAATTCTGGTTGGGACAGGTTTGTTAGATACTCTGTTTGAAAAGTCTGAATGGCAATTGAAGATGGAAGACTGGAGATCAGAATAGTGGTTAAGTCAAAATAAGTAGATTTGAGAGTCTTCAACATTGAGATGGCAATTAAATCTTTGGGAGCTGGTGAGATACCAAGTGAAGCAGTAACTAGGGAGAAGAGGGCTCAGCACAGAACCCTGAGGGACACCAGTGGTTAAGAGGATTTATTATGGTTTAGGGTCTAGGAAAGGAACCTAAGAAGGAGCAGTCTGATTGGAAAAGAAGCAAGACAAAGGGGTGTCCCAAAAACCTTAGGAGAAGGGAGTGTGGAGGAAGTAAGGGTGATTAACGGTATTAGAGAAGAGTATTATAACTGTCTCTGCACTTCATAAATCCGCACATGGCTCAGACCAGAATGCCTCACTCTATTGGCTTTCACGGATGCTTAAAAGGACAAGCATTCCTTTCAGTGGACTCACTGTATATGATGAGAGTTAGGAAAGGGGGAATCCCTTTTGGGTCGGCGCAAGGATAGTCCTGTGATGGCGCAGAGTCCCCTGTAAAGGAATTTACAGTCCCGAAAACCTAG
Source organism: Sminthopsis crassicaudata (assembly GCF_048593235.1). Classification (NCBI taxonomy): domain Eukaryota; kingdom Metazoa; phylum Chordata; class Mammalia; order Dasyuromorphia; family Dasyuridae; genus Sminthopsis; species Sminthopsis crassicaudata. The sequence goes on from NC_133618.1 coordinate 160,728,510, forward strand.
ATTGTTAAAAAAGGTTTTGGGATTTGGAAGTAAAGTTTAGTTAGTAAAGTTGAGGGTAGAGATAAAAGGGCACCGGAATAGATCCGGTGGGCAGAAACTCTTGATATGACACGACATAAGGATGCCATGCTTAGGACTTCTGCAAAGTGTGAACTCCAAAGTAGCCCCTTTTATAATGGGGGCTCTTGCTGATCTTGAAGGTGGATGGAGTCCCAGGATCCTGGCAGGTTTTCAGATAAGGAAGAAATTGTTTGTGGGGGTTGGGGAAACCTGAGCAGATAGTGGGGGGTTGGAAAAATCCAAGCCAGCTCAGATCCCGTGGGGGCTGGGCCCAGATATCATTGGAATTCAGAAGGGTGCTTTTTGACCAGGATTTGTGAATCAAAAGATCCTAGCTTAAAGGGACCTCAAACCCCCATCAGCTAGAACCAAAAGACTGGTAATATTTGTTAGCAAGGACATACGCCTGCCAAATTCTTCTGAGTTGGCCCATATAATGGCTGCTTCCTAGGGCTGGCATTTTATGGTGATGCCAAAATGTGAGGTCCTTCTAACATAGCATGTGTTTTATTTGGCCAGAGCCCCAGAGCGTGCTGAAATGTACAGTGCCTAAAACAATGTCAAAATCTGCTTGAGAAACCCCAGGTTCTCTTCTGTCCCAATGTACCTGAGGAACACACCCACCAGACTCATGAAGGACTTGTCTATGGAAAAGGCTACAAATACAATATTTTCTCAAGGATTTTGTGAAACAGGAATATCTGCCTGAAGAATTAAGAGGAATAGACTTCTTTAAGCAAAAAGGATGCTGAAGTATAAGATGTATGGTACAAGTAGAAAGTGTGGTATTTTTTTAGGGAGAGTTGAAAAGGAGGAGGCCCTGGGGTTTTTTAAGTTCATTACCTGTTCAGAAGGATGGGAGGGTAAGGGAGATCTGTGCCAAGATCTTAACTTCTTCAGATGGGAGGCAGAATTACTTCTGTGATCAAATGCCTGACCTTGAAGTATAATTTATTTGTATTCTGCAAAGGAATTATATTAAGGAAAATAACTGGTAGTAATGTTCAGTAAGTGAGTGTCAGAGTAAGTCACAAATTTATTTTATTAATTCAATTCAGTAATATTATAGTTTTCCTTTTTTAAAAAGTATATTCTGGTAATTTTAACTGTTAAGGAAAAATAATTATAATTTAATGCTTCATAGTGTTTTGAGTATTTTTAACATGGAAAAGTCTTATGAACCAATAAAACTATTTCATAGTACTCTTGGAAAAATAAAAAGAGTGATCAAGAATAATAATTGAGAAAAGATCATTGGTAAATTTTGAAAGGACAGTTTCAGTGGAATGATATGAGGATTTAGGAAAAGAGTGAGAGCAGAGAAAGTGAAGGCATTTTCAAAAAATTTAGCCACAAAGGGCAGAAAAATATATTTCTGTAGTTAATATTTCAGATGTTAAATCTGTTTAAGGACTAAGTTACTAACAGTTGATCAAAGAATTGGAAACTTGGCCAAAGATGATATGACCAAAGATAAAACATATCAACTAAATAAAATTTTGGTTAAAAATTTCTCATTCAGAAGCACATGATATATAAGGAATGAAGGGAGGGAAGTGTTGGGTAGAAGGAAGAGGCAGAAGGGCAATTATGCAAATTATGGATTATTTATTACACCGAAATCTACCAAAGTTGGTTTTCATTTTCTATAAGTAAGTTTGTCTGGCTTTTATTTATTTATCTTGGTAAGAAATATGTTTTGAAAAGGATGCAGTGATTACAAAGAGCCAGGATGGCTTCCTCTAGAAGAGGTCATTTTAGATTAACTTCATGTCCTTTTTTGACAGGATTACTAAACTTTTAGATCAAGGGAATGCTATATTACTATTTAACTAGATTTTAGGACATCATTTGTCAAAGTCATGCCATTCTTGTGGGAAAAAACTGAGATCTGGGCTAGACAATAAATAGTGCAATTAATTTGCACTCATTTCAATATAGTTGACTCAAAGAGTAGTAAACTCAAATACTCAAGTCTTCCTGACTCCAGGCCCCAGGGCTGTATCTATTGTACCTAGCTACCTTATGCATATATACATATGAAATTCTTCAATAAGCCATTATATTTATTTTATCCCTAAAGCAAAATATATTTAAATAAATATATGTAGATCATACAAATACATAACAATAAAATTACAAAATTTAAAGATATTTAATGTGCCTTTTTCAATTCCTAATTTTTTTATTTGTGAAGTTAAAATAATGACTATAAACCATAGAACAGGAACACATAAGAATCCATTTCTTTTTTTCTTAATTGTATTGTTTAATTGGTTTCTTGCTGCCTAATTTGAAAATGATTAAGTGATTGAAATTAAATGATTGAAAATGCCTAAAAATGAAAATGAATGTCTTCTCAAATGATTTTTTATTTTCAACTTTGATGCTCTTCCTCCTACAGGTTCCTTACCACTCTTTTGAGAGAATAGAAGAAAAAAAAATACTTGTTACATAATGGCTTTTTATTTTTCCTAATACATGCAAAGATAGTTTTCAACATTCACCTTTACAAAACCTTGTGTTCCAAATTTTTCTCCCTCCTTTCCTCCCCCCTTCCCTAAACAGTAAGCCCAATTTTATGTAGGTTAAATATGTGCAATTTTTCTAAATATATTTCCGTATTTGTCATGCTATGTAATCAAAATAAGATCAAACTGTGATGGATAGACTTGGCTCTTTTCAACAATGAGATGATTCAGAGCAATTCCAATAGATTTGGATGAGAGAGCCATCTGCATCCAGAGAGAGGACTATGGGGATTGAATGTGAATCACAATGTTGTTTACTTGCTTGTTTTTTTCTTTATCATTCTTTCCCCATTTTGAGCTGATTTTTCTTGTGCTGCATGATAAATGTGGGAATATGTTTAGAAGAATTGCACATGTTTAGCCTATATTGGATTACTTACTCTTAAGGAGGGGGAGAGAGAGGGTAAGTGGGGAGGAAAGGAGAAAAATTTGGAAGACAAGTTTTTGCAAGGGTGAATGTTAGAAGGTATCTTTGCATTCATTTTGAAAAATAAAAAGCTATTATTACTTTTTAAAAAGAAAAACCAAAAAGGGAAAAATGAGAAAGAAAAAAAAAAAACAAGCAAACAAAACAAACACAAAAAAGGTGAAAATACTATACTTTGATCCACATTCAGTTTCTATAATTCATGCGAATAGTTCTTTGCATGACAAGTCTGTTGGAATTGCCTTCAATCTCTCAGTGTTGAAAAGAGCCAAGTACATCATAGTACATCACATAATCTTATTGTTGTGTACAATGTTCTCTTGGTTCTACTCATTTCACTCAGCATCAGTTCTCTAGGCCTCTCTGGAATTATCCTGCTGGTTGTTTTTTACAGAACAATAATATTCCATAACATGCATATACCATAACTTATTCAGCCATTCCCCAACTGATGGACATCCGCTCACTTTCCAATTCCTTGCTACTACAAGAAGGACTCTTACAAACATTTTTGTACAAGTGGGTTCTTTTCCCTTTTTTATGATCTCTTTGGGATACAGACCCAGTACAGACACTGCTGAATCAAAGAGTATGCACAGTTTGACAGCTCTTTGGGTATAGTTCCAAATTGTCCTCCAGAATGGTTGGATTAGTTCACAATTCCACCAACAATGTAGTACTTTCCTAGTTTTCCCACATCCTTTCCAACATTTATTACTATCTTTTCCTGTCATGTTAGTCAATCTGAGAAGTGTGAAGTGATACCTTAGACTTGTTTTAATTTGCATTTCTCTGATCAGTAGTGATTTAAAGCATTTTTTCATATGACTAACAATTTTAATTTCTTCCTCTGAAAACTTTGACCAATCAATTGGGAAATGCCTTATATTGTTATAAATTTGAGTCAATTCTCTATATATTTTAGAAATGAGGCCTTTATCAGAAACACTGGATATGAAAATTTCCCCCCAGCTTTCTGCTTCCCTTCTAATTTTGGCTACATTGCTTTTTTAATTTTTTAATTTAACATAATCAAAACAAATTATTCATTTTGCATTTCATAATGTTCTCTAGGTTCTTCTTTGGCCATAAATCCCTCCTTTCTTCACAGATCTGACAAGTAGAGTGTTAAGTATTGATCAGTGCCTAGTTTCTACCATAGAATTTTCTTTTCTTTCTTTCTTTTTTTATTTACATAATGTTTTTATTTCGTTTTTGTTTGTTTCAAAGTTTTTTATTTTCAAAACATGCATGGATAATTTGACATTGACCTTTGCATTGCCTTGTGTTTCAGATTTTCTCCTCTTTACCCCCAACCCCTCCTCTAGATGGCAAGCAATTCAATATATGTTAAAATTGTTTAAAAAATATATATATCTACCATAGTATTTTCTAGTTTTCCTAGCAATTTTTGTCAGAGAGTAAGTTCTTTTCCCAGAATTTGGAGTCTTTGGATTTATCAGACATTGATTACTATAATCGTTGACGATTGTTTTTGTGAACCTAACCTATTCCACTGATCTACTACTCTATTTCTTAATCAGTACTAAATAGTTTTCATGACTGCTGCTTTATAATATAGTTTTTGGTTTGGTACAGCTAGACCACTTTCCTTTGTATTTTTTTCATTATTTCAGTTAAAATTGTTGACCTTTTGTTCTTTGAGATATAAATTTTGTTATTAAAAAAATCTGGGTTTTTTTTTTATCATTTTATTTTATTTTTTTCCCTGAGGCTGGGGTTAAGTGACTTGCCCAGGGTCACACAGCTAGTGTTAAGTGTCTGAGACCAGATTTGAACTCTGGTCCTCCTGAACTCAAGGCTGGTGCTCTATCCACTGCACCACCCAGCTGCCCCTAAAAAATATCTGTTACAAACATGTAGTGTTGAGTGAATTCCTATCAGTTGGAGAATGGCTGAGTTTATGGTATATGAATGTTATAGAATATTATTGTTGTATAAGAAACAATCAGCATAATGATTTCAAAAAGGCCTGGAGCGACTTAACATGAACTGATGCTAAGTGAAGTGAACAGAACCAGGAGATCATTATATACATCAACAACAACAAGATTGTAT